>NC_137027.1:19385473-19440473 GCF_032717465.1 Coenobita brevimanus
ATATATATATATATATTGAAGACCAACAGGTGTGAACTTTCTTTCACAATTTATTTCAGTGACGTTTCGAGGTTCATCATCAGACAAACTAAAATACGTAAATGAATTACTGAAGTATCCCTCATTTCAATTAATCAATAAAATATATACAAATTAAATTTAAAAATGTAGTATTACTACGAACTCTAACCTAAACACGTGTCAACTACACAAAGCAACTAATCAGTAGAGGAAAGTCTGTGGAAAAGTAACTTGGTTGAGCTGTATGAGACTGCTCAATCGAATCCGTGAATCAGTGGGTAAATAATTTAATGGAAGACTCTTCAGTGAAGGCTTTAGTCATGAATAAACAAAGATTCCGCTATTCTAGACTAGTTTTATCATTGTTGTCATTAAAATCTCAAAATCATCCAGATCATGTATGACCCGAAACAAATGAATGTTCCCTAATTTGAAGGGGGTTTGAGAGCTAAAGTGGTTCTATATGACAGGCCTTTGTGTTCGAACATATTTTCAGGTCTAGAACTCCCAATATATCCTGCATTACAGTAGGAACAATTAAACTTGTACACAATATTAGAGCATAGCTTTGGGGATTCTATCCTATACCTAGGATCCTAGTATATGAATTTTAAATATGAACCTAAATGAGACCTGTGGATAAACATTAAGCAGTTTATTTAATTCCTTTCTGATGTGTTATATAATGGGAAGCTAATATAAAGTACTTGTTTGGGAACTAAAGACACAGGCTTTGTGCAACTAAATAATTTATCCAGGAACACGTACAGATGCAAAGGATATCCATTATTCAAAATATGTTCTAAGCCTAGTATTTCTAAATGGAACAAATTCCAATCGAAGGTTATAACACCTGAATAACAAAGTCTTAATGGAGTTGAATTTAAAGACCCTGTACAAAGACTTAAGACCAAGTCCTGTAAAGGTACTCTTCCTATAAACAGAGGACTGAAACTGGAGTCATTTCTATGAACACAAACATCAAGGAAAGCAAGCCTTCAATTTTCCACTGATTCTACAGTGAACAATATTAGGACTATGATTAAGTAATTCAAAATCATTTGCATGATCAGACTGAATAACAAAAAACAGTCGTCAACATATCTACGGTACAGCAAGTTTAAAATGAGCACTCTTTAAGCCATGACACCTCATGGTGACAAAGAAATACATTAGCCAAGGTAGGACCCAGGAGAAATTGCAACCCATCAACTTGTTTATAATAGTTATTGTTAAACTGCAATCTTTGACTGCAAATTCGAGAAGAGATTTAAACTGTTTCTTGGTAAAATTTGGAACTCATCAAGGCTTACAAAAGGTTATCTGTACATCTGTGTCTCATCAGAATATTGGTAAACAAACTTTTTATATCAAAACTGGCCATATAAACCGGATGGGAGTAGCATAACTTCCAGTTCTTGTGCAAAGGCTGTGTTGAACTGTATATTCATTACTAGTGAGACGGCTAAGTATAGGTACAAAGAATTTTGCAAGGTTGTCTTAAATGTACCAATTCTGAAAGAATCGGAAAGAAGGTTTTATCATTTGAAACTAAAATTTTCAGGCATCTGCAAGATCCATCCTCTTTAAGTTGCTGGCTGAAATTGGAATACTCAACATGCAAGTAGTCTGTTATTTTCATTGTTTAACGGAATTGCAATTCTGCTAGATTTTGTACTCATTGCGTCATACACTAACAACAGACAGTGAAAAATTAACACACAGTCTTCACAGTTTAGGAGTCCCAAAGTTCTTTCTAAATGCTAATGATGTTCTTCTTGTCCAGCTTAAAATCGTTGATGTTTGGTTTGGATTTTGGTCTTCCATTGCTAAAAATTTGTTAATCATTCTGTGATAACTTATTAATACTATATCCAAGTTGCCTCTATCGTCCACTCAAATAAACTGTTATTTTGATGCTGATAAGGTATGAGCTCATGACATAAGAATGTTAATATTTATTCTATAATAGGCAAAAATTCAATTTATGACTGAAACAGGACAGTAGATCATTTTTAACTGATAGGAAAGAAGTAATTTTGGATGAGTCTGTTGAGTCACAGATTTATCTGATACTTCAAACAAGTTAGATATTGATCTTTCCATACCCTGAAAGGAAGACAAACTTAACAGACTCTTAAGGACCTTGATAAGGCAACTTCAGATACATATGACTACTTGTTTGCATCAGGATCAGTACCTGGTATTTTTTGTACACACATAAACTTCTTGTCTATCAGACCGATTCTTTCAGCTATTGGTACATTTAACTACAACCTTGCAAAATTCTTGTACCTATACTAGCCGTCTCACTATTAATGAATATACAGTTCGCAATTCGACAGCCTTTTACAAGAACTTGCGTAGAAGTTATGCTACTCCCATCCGGTTTATATGGCCAGTTTTGATATAAAAAGTTTGTTGCAATATTCCATCATTGATGAGACACTACAGATATGTACAGATAACTCTTTTATAAGCTTCTCGATGAGTTCTCCAATTTTTACCAAGAAACAGTTTAAATCTCTTCTGGAATTTGCAGTCAAAAATTGCATTTGTTTGTTGTAACAATAACTATCATAAACAAGTTATTCTGGTTACAATGGGACCTCACTTTTAAGTTCTACCTTAGCTCATCATATTTCTTTGTCACCATGAGGTGTCATGGCTTCAGGATTGCCCTGCCTCAAATTTAAACCGTTTCTGTACCGTTGATGTGTGTAGTAACTGTTTTCTTCTTCTTTAGGCAGTCTGATCATGTAAATGATTTTTTGAATTAGTAATCGTACTTTTACCCTAATATTGAATTCTCTGTATAAAGCTTGGAAAATAGAAGGCTTCCTTTCCTTGATGTTTTAGTTCATAAAAATGACTCCAGTTTCAGTACCTCTGTTTATGGGAAAAATTACCTTTTAAGGACTTGGTCTTAATTTTTATCTTTATTTTGAGGGTCTTCGTTCAACTCATTTAAGACTTTTCAGTATTCAATGTTATAAACATATAGGATTAAATTTGTTCCATTTAGAAATTACTAGGCTTAGAACATATTTCTTGAATAATGGATATCCTTTGCATCTTTTTGAGAAACCCCTTTACACAAGTTCCTGGATAAGTCAGTTAGTTGCACAAAGCTTCTGTGTCTTTAGTTCTAAGACAAGTACCTTTCATATTCATTTATTATTATAGGCACAGCAGTTTTCACATCAGAAAGGAATTAAATAAACTGTGTGGGTTTATCTGGTCTCATTTAGGTTCATCTTTACAAATTCATTTATGCTATTGGATATCATTTTAGGTGCTAAGGATAGAATCCTCAAAGCTTTATGCTCTAATATTGTGCTGCAAGGTTAATTGTTCCCTGCTGTAATACAGGATGTATTGGGAGTTGTATTCAGAGACCTGAAAATTAGGATATTCGAACACAAAGGCCTGTCATGTAGAACCACTTTACCACTGCTCAAACCCTTTATTCTCGGAAATTAGGGAACATTCATTTGTTTCAGGTCATACATTTGATCTGGATGATTTTGAGATTTTAATGACAAATAATGATAAAACTAGTCTTGAAATAATGGAATCATTGATTTATTCATGACTTAAAGTATTCACTGAATTTATGAGTCTTTAAATTAAATTATTTACCCACTGATTTACAGGATTCGATTGAGCAGTCCTCCTTCAGCTCAACCAAGATTACTTTTCCACAGACTTTCCTCTACTGATTAGTTGCTTTGTGTAGTTGCCTTTACAGTGTGGTTCGTGTTTAAAGTTAGATTTTTCGTAATGTTTGTAATTTTTTTTTTACCTATTTTTAAATTGTTGTATATATTTTATTTAGGTTTTTGTCTAGTATGAATGAGGTTTTGGTGATACTTCATTTTTTGTAATTCATTTTACGTATTTTAGTTTGTCTGATGATGAAGGTTGGGTTTCCTCGAAACGTCACTGAAACAGAGGAAATTCTTGAGTGTAGCCCCAGTTCGTATTCTTCTTATCTAACAGTCTTCAGTTTTATATATATTATCAGGTTCCCTACTGGATCCTCAGTTGTTAACATTCTATATATATATACATATATATATATATATATACTATATATATATATATATATATATGTATATATATATATATATATATATAAAGTATATATATAACAGTGGAAGGAAAAACAAATGAGGTAAAAAAATAGTCACATACACCAGATTACTGATTGTCATAAACTCATAAAATGTCTATAACAGTTATGACTTGAACAGTTGTGGGTTGAAATTTGGAGGAAAACAACTATGGGAAATAACAGGTTATAGAGAGATGCAGTTAGGAGACAGAAAGAATTCACAGTGACAGAAATTCTGCAATATGGTTGAGTGACATTCCAGTCATGAGCTTTCTGATGCCTGTGTATGGGAAGGCATGGAGAGGTAAACTCATGGACGCAACTTCGTCTGAGCATTTGCCAAAAAAAATCTGTAAAACAAATGCAAAGAGGAGAGCAGCATTCCTTCTTACTAGAAGTGGAGGTAGTTTATATGTAATGCCAACAGGTTGTTAATGAACCTAACAGCTTTATTCTGAGTTTTGTCTAGTTGTCTTAATGCAACCTCTCCACAACCATTCCACAGGGGTGAGCAATATTCCAGCTGAGAATGCTTTATGACTCTTATAAACTATGGCTAACTAATAAGCCAATGAAGAAGTTACGGACTCTATTTAATAATCCAAGTTTCTTTGAGGCTACTGTTTTACTTAAGTGGTCTGACATTGAGGTCAAGCTAGGGGCACTGTTAAGTGAGGTACCAAGAATTTCAATACTTTTGGAGATGGGAATATTAGTAGCACTGAAATTGTGTGTACAGATCTAGCGTATCTATCTATTAGTAAACTATGTATATATTTAGTTTTACTTTGATTAAAAGAGACAATGTTGTTTATTCCCCATTCACTGGTTGCAGATTAGATCTTGATTATTTATGGAGATGGCTGTACTAGGAAGGATTTGAGAGGTGGGAGGTCATCAGACTTTTGTAAAAATGGTCTAGGTGTGAATGAGTTATCTGCGTGCTGAGTCATCACAGCCAGCAATTGAGTGAATAGGATTGTGAGTGACAGATAAAGAGATCATTAGTATATGAACCAGAAATAGGGTTGGAGCCAGAACTGATCCCTGCAGCACGCATGACGTCAATTAATTGGAAATTCGAATATACATCATCTACTTTTACTCTTATTTTCCTGTCACTGAGATAAGAAGAAATCAAAGGAACAAAAGGCGTTAGTCCATAGCAAGGGAGTTTGGACAGCAGGAAACGGTGCCATACTCTGTCGAAAGCTTTAGAGATATCATA
This sequence comes from Coenobita brevimanus, assembly GCF_032717465.1. Taxonomy (NCBI): domain Eukaryota; kingdom Metazoa; phylum Arthropoda; class Malacostraca; order Decapoda; family Coenobitidae; genus Coenobita; species Coenobita brevimanus. Next base: position 19,390,840 of record NC_137027.1, read on the forward strand.
TATATATATACTGGCATACCCTGGTTTAACGATGCAATTAGTTAGGTGAAAACCCATCGTTAGGCAGTATATCGTATATCGGGGTACTTTTAACATGTATTTCAAAGTGGACCGTTTACCAGCCTTGAGTTTCCCCTCAAACCAAGTCCAAAACCCACCCAGATGAGCCCGAAAAGAGGTTTAAAGGCAATCTAAATGCTTCTTTTAGCTGTAAAGGAAGCTAAACTCAGCCTATCTTTCTCTTAATAGCATACTCTAAACCATTAAATCAAATCTGAATATTGTCAAATATAAGTATGGAGAACATCAAGCTTAGGAAACTGTACTGCAAAATGACAATATTCACCCCACCTATGGCTAAAACATTAATCAAAGTTTAAAAACAGTTTATCAATCAACCTAAACACACAATTTTAGTTTAAAATATCATCACACTCAGTAAGAGAAAATCAAAACCCAATATTAAACAGGGGTTTGGCCATCGTTAGTTGGGGTATGGTGCAATTTGTACCCCAATTGTTAAGCCGGGGTATCGTATCTAGGGGTATCGTATATCGAGGTATTACTGTGAGTGTTTGTGTGTGTGTGTATATATATATATATATATATATATATATATATATATATATATATATATATATTCAGGGTATATATACCTTGAAAGTAATACAAGTATATGCACCAACTTCTCAAAGCTCAGATGGAAAAATACAAAAATTCTATGAAGACATTTCCCAGATTATGGAAGAAGAAAAAGCCACATATACTATGCTCATTGGAGACTTCAATGAAGAAGTTGGTAAATCAAAAAATGGAGAACCATGTATGGGAAAATCTGGAGTGGGAGAAAGGAATGAAAGAGGAGAAATGAACGTGAGAACACCTGTTGAAATCATAATACAGAATAGCATGAACACATCCTTTCATAAAAGAAGGAGCAAGGAGGAAAGTCGGCCTGGAGAAGCCCAAATGGAGAAACTTAAGAATGACATTGATTTGTTCACAGCAGATAAGAATAACACGATCACAAATATCACAGTTATCAACAAAGTAATTATTGGAATTGACCATAAAATGGTGGGTTGCACAGCAGATTAATTTCAGAAGTAGAAGATGGGGTAAAGATGAAAAGATTTGTCCAATAAAAGTAAACGAAAACAAAGCACAACCTTTCAACTGGAAATAAAGAACAGATTTCATGCTCTAAGTAATGCTGAATGTGATATTGATGCAGGCTAAATGATGAATAAACAAAAGTGCTAAGAGAATCAGCGGAGGTAGTAGGAAAACCTAATACAACCAAAACCAAGAATTTTTAAGGAAAGACACTGGAGATTATGAAAAAAAAAGAAATACTAATGAAAGTAAAAACAAAGAAAAAAGAAATAGAACAAGCATAATCAAATAAGCTTATCAGGAAGAGACAAAGAGAAGAAAAATGAAGAGGAACATGGATCAGATCAAAGAAACCATCAAAAAAGGGAAAAAGTCTGAAACAGGTCCGAAGTAAAATGGCACTAGGAATGTAACAAACTACTTGCACAGAAGACAAAAACGGTGAAATTTTTAAATGCAGAGATAAAATGGTGAAGAGAGTCGAAGAATTTTACAATGAAATGTATGCATCAATGACAGTAGTAATGATAACTAACTTTTCAGTTGGCAAAAGTGAAATACCTAAGCTAACACGAGACAAAGTAAATATTTTTCTAAAAAGAATGAAATGAGGGAAGGCTCCGGGAGAAGATGGGATAGTAGCAGATTTACTGTTGGATGCAAGAGTGAAAAGTATGAATTAGGGCTTAGCTCACTTATTTCTCTCAGTGTATCTGCAAAAGAAAGAAAATTTAAACGTGGTGTAGTATAATGGTTTAGATATTTTATTTTACAAAACATGTGAGTATTAAGATCTTAGTAACTATCCTGTTAGCTTATTATCAGTCAATTTAGCTCTTCACTAAGGTCACTGAACAGAATAACAATTTAACTGGAGGAAAACAACCACTCAGAGCAGACAAGATTCTGATGCAGGTGTTAGACTATTATGATCCATCTGCGATTGCTCATTAAATTGAGAACTACATGAAGATAATATTATATTAACAGGTTTTGTTAGATTAAGAAAAACAAACAACTCAGTGATTTCTCAACTCTATTACGAATTCATTGCGAGAACAAGGAGTGAATGAGAACATTGTAAAATTGCTCGAAAACATAATGAAGAGGGGACTGCTACGGTTAAATTCCATAAGGACTCTGAAAAAAATTTAGATTAAGAAGGGCGTGCATCAGGGAGATACAATTTCACCAAAGTTATTTATAGCATGCCTAGAAAGTATTTTCATAAAGCAAGACTGGGAAAACAAAGGAGTGAACATGGATGGAGAAAAGCTAAACCATTTAAGATTTGTCCTAATCTCAAAAACAACAGATACACTGCAAGAAATGCTAAATTACCTGAACAGAGAAAGTCTCAAAGTAGGGCTAAAGATGAACCGGAGTAAAACTAAAGTTTAATCCACAAACACCAAAGAGAGTCATTAGGATAAGTGAAGAAATTCTTGAAGAAATCGATAAGTACAATTACTTGGGGCAATTGCTAAAATTAACGAAAGATCATGATAAAAAAAAAAAAAAAAGACATTACAGTTGGATGGAAAGCTTTCGGTAAACATAGAGACATTATAAAGAGTAGCTTGCCAGTTTGTTTGAAATGAAAAGTGTATAACAGATATGTAATTCCAGCTATGATGTATGGTTGTGATGTAGTGCCATAATTTTAAGTATAAGTTAGTTTAAGCTAGCATTGTCAGTGTAATCTTAAAACTTTGGTAATATTGTAAAGATTCTGTACAGTTCATTTAGCCGTTAAATCTTACATTTAAGTCTAGTCTTAGTTGATATTAATATTGTGAACAGGATTCTGATATTAATATTAATGAGCCATGTATTGCTGTGAATATGATTAATTGTTATACATATGGATCAGCCGTTCCAACAAAGACGTAAAACCGCGAAATTTTAGTAGGGATTAAAATGAGTGAATGTCTTCCTTTATATTCTGACCTAGAAATTTACCCGCCTAAGTCAATAGGTTTCTCCTTTTGAACTATGCAATGGTGAATTGAAAATGTCTGAATTAAGATTCTTGAAGGTATCATTTGTGAAGCGCGAAATTCACGTAATTGAAACGTGTTTACAGTCACGTAGGCATATACCGTAAATCGATGCGGGTGATAAAACTGTTTGAATTCCTAGTTGATTTGGCTTCGTTATGATTGAAGTTCCTGTACGCTTATCACAAAAATTTCAACATCGTAAGTCATTTATCTACTTATGTTAAGTGCAAATGCATCTCATATTCTTTAAAAATCCTAGAGAGTCGAAAATATTACAAAGTAATGAGTTAAAGTTTTAGCCGATTCCCGGACACTGTCTTGGTTTAGTATAAAAAGGAACGAGGCGGCGACAACCGCCGACTGATAAATTGATGGCTTTCTTGAGAGAGACCGCACTGATCAGAGTGATGTGACTTTTTTACTGTGTGGTTATGGTTTTTATCAACGGTAAATATGTATATATTATAATATTAATTAGGGTTGACAGTTGACATATTTGGAATAGTTCCTCCTCCCACTGATCTATTTCTAATATGGATGTCCCCTACATTAAGCCAAGTTCCTCGCCTGAGAGTCACCAGCTGATGAGTGCAAGTGTGCAATACAGGAAGGTATTGGGCACTTGCAGTCGATGGTGGTCTGCTGGGCGAGGTTCTTCACTTTTTGTACAAATTATGTAAATACATTATACCATCTTCCTTAAGTTATTCTAATTAGGGACGACAGGTGACGTATATGGAAATGTTCCTGACTCGTCTGGTTTCCTTTCATATATTGATGTCCCCTATATTAGGTTGTGCCTCGACTGACAGTCATCAGGTGATGAGTGCAGGTATGTAATGTAGAAAGGCATTACATATCTGCAGTCGATGGTGTTCTCTTGTCCAGGCTTTTTTACTATTAGTGTAGGTCTAGTTATTTGTCTCTTAGGACTTAGTATAGGTTAGCGATTTGTCTGTTAGGTGGTTAGTTTTAGGGTATTTGGATTAGGTATTTTTTATTATAAGTAATATAAGGTTAAAAGTATAAAAAAATAAAAAATATATAAAAATAAAAATACAAAAAATAATAAGATAAAAATTATTATATATACAGTATATATATGTACGTGTGCATGAAAGTGTGTATGTTCATATGCATGGATGTGTGTATGTATGTATGTATGTATGTATATATATGTTCGTATATATATGTATATATATATCAATATATACATATATATATTTTTGCCTTAATAACCAGGGGCTCCGGCCTCAATGGTCGATAGGCCAAAAAAAAAAAAAAAAAAAAAGACAACCGTCAGATCGCCGCTTCACTTCATCATTGCAGGTTAGTGTCGAATTCTCATCCTCCCCTCCCCTCCCTCGTGTAATAAGTCATCATACACGTTCGCGAATTAACTTGGTCATATTTTCCCCTGATCCCTCTTGTACTGATTAATGAGACAGCCACTTCTCATCATCACTGCAGATCGTCCGTTTTCAAGCCACTGCCAACGCCCCACAGAACCATCCCCCACCCCCTCCTCTTCCTAATTCATGTAGCTTAAGTAAAGAATATTGGTTGGTCCATTTTGATTATAATCCATTTGATTGCTGTTGATACAATTACTGTAACTTTACTGCATATGATTCTTGAGTTAGACGAGAATATCTTGGTGGTAAACTTTGAATCTTCCCACGAGTCCAACTGTGACCACGGGATTAATATATTCGTGTGTATCAGTATTCTTTGAATCTTCCCACGATCCTAACTCTGACCACGGGATTAATATATCTAGGTGTATCAATATTCTTTCAGTATTAATTCAGCTTGTAAGGTTTCATACTTCTAGTGATATAGATCCTCATTGTTATTCGTTTGGGTTCATTCACGGTGTGAAGAGTGGGCTGTCTCAGTTCTTAGTGCTTAGTCAATCTTAAGATAAGTCATTTTGAGTTCACGTTTTGGTGTCCTCCAAGGTATGGTACAGACGAGATTGAGTGGCCCACAAAGTGTGGTTATATCTAACGGCTCACGTTCTCTCATATAAGATCACGCTACCAAATTTCCCATAAATTCTCAAATAAGATCATGTTACCACATTTACCTTAAACTCTAATAAGATCACACTACCTCATTTCCCATAAATTCTCAGATAAGAACTCACCACTCATTTTCCATAATCTCTAAAATGCCCAGCATTCCATTGGTGTCATTTAACAATGACTAAAATTTCTGAGCTTTACGCTGGGCATTAGATTGGTGGCAGTATCCTAAAATTCTTCGGCGTTACACTGGTGGCTAAAGAGTGGGATAAGATATTGTTGTGGGATAATATATTAATTAACGAAACGAGTTAGAATCCCTCAATAACAGTACACTGGAGGCCCACTTAATCTCGTGATATTTCTAGAATTAATGATCTTTAAATCTCCTGGAGGACGAGCAAAAATATTATTCACCAATAATAGAATGAATATCGAGATGGAAACGCAACTTGTGTATTTTGTGGTTTGGTCTAGTGAAAGAAGGAGTAAGGTGGAAGATATATTGTTAACAGAATTAAGGGTCACATGTCAAGGAGAACAGAGTGAGACAGTGTTGAAATAAGAGTAACCCCCCCCCCCTCTCTTAACACCATGAGCTGGCGAGATAGTACGAAATTAAAATTAAAGTGGAGGAGAAACCTTCATCTAGATCTTGGGTAGAATGAATTAGAGGGGTCAGAAACTCAGCTGTCCCCCACGAATCCTTTCTATCATCCATCTTCTAACCTTCATCCAACAATGAGAGCAGAAGGGAGCCTCACAAAGCCTCGTGATATCCCGATTCTAGAACTCCACCAGTTACAGGGTATCAATGCAGCAGCACATCTGGAAATGTATTTTGAATTAGTTGAGCAATGTGATTCTGATAATGTGATGCGCTCTGATAATGTGATGCGCTCTGGACACTGAGCTGGAAGGAGGTGCCTCTCCACCAGAAGTCACGATTCACCACTCACTTGTCACAGACAGTATGGAGACTGTCAACGAAGCAATACAGGATCTACGAAATGAACTGAAGGACGTGATCAGAAGCTTAGAATATGCACATGAAGAAATTAACGCCCTGAAATCAAGCCTAAAAACAGTAAATGAAGAAAAGGAAAGCCTAGTTAGTGAGTGCCAGTCATTGAGAAAGCTGCTAAATGAAACTATCCCACGTCTCGATTACATCGATGACCAGTCTCGCAGGTTCAACATACGCTTCTCTGGAGTACACGAAGCCAAGGGTGAGAATGCGGAACAGACTGAACATAAGGTCGCTAAATTGGTTGCAGACAAAATAGGAATAACACCCAACCTAGAACGAGCGCATCGTGTGGGAAAACATGGCAGTGGACCTCGTGATATAGTGGCTAGATTTGCAACATAACGGCAACGAGACGCTATCTTGGCTAAGAGGTCGCAGTTAAAGGATACAACAATCTACATGAATGAGGACTTCTGCCCAGCTACAGTCGAAATGAGGAAGAAATTAATACCACAACTAAAAACGGCGAGGGCAGAAGGAAAATATGCCTGTTTAAGTTACAGGAAACTCATCATAAGATCTTTTAGTCAGCGCCAAACAAATTCCAACAAAGAAACTACAACAGACAAAAATGGAAAAAAATCAACCTCCATGAAGCCGATCGAACTTTTTTCACCACCCAAGACCAATCAGCCTATATCTCAGCATGATGACTCGAGCCCTCAGAAAGGTAAACAATCGTCACAACCAATTCAAGAGTCAGGAAGTACCGAATCATCATCTACCGACAAGACTGAAGACGGAATGAATGATCAACTGGACAATCGCACACCGCCCAGAGACACCAGCAGAGTGGATTCAGATCTGGCCTTACCCAAACCCATTCGGGAGACAGCGAAAAGGCCTAGGAGACCACAGAGCAAAAAATAGAAAGTCCACGGAAGGTGTAGTCGTAAGTAATGGTGGACTTTAATTCAGGTTTCATTTTTCCGTTTGTAGACTTAGATGACAGAGACTTCTTAAGGTACTTAAACAACAATGAAAATTCTCTAGCTCATAATAATATGTCTCATTACCTCAAATGAAGTTCCTCAGTTATGATCAGGTGTTGCCTTCCGTGGATAGACATAGTGCTAATGATCCAGATAATTTTCTCAATGATTCACTAGGTTTGAATGAACTAGTATGTGATTATTATCCTTCTGATTCTATAAACCAAGCTATAGATAAAATTAAAAATGAAAATTTCAAAATATTATCACTTAATACAAACAGTTTACCAGGAAAGTTTGATATTATTCTGGAAGAATGTGAAACGTTTTTTCGAAAGGAATTTAATGCAATTGCATTTTGTGAAACGAAACTAACGTCAAGCATCGAACACCTGTACTCCATTCCGAATTATACTGTGTTTACTAACAATGTGTCCCGAAATAGTGGGGGACTGGCGCTGTATGTATTGTCTTCTCATCGACCGATTGAGCGGCATGATTTGAAAAGAAAAGAACATTATATTGAAACATTATTTGTCGAAATTAAATCTCACACTAAGAGCATCATAATAGGAGCTCTTTATAGAAGACCTCAAAGCAATGCTGAACAGTTTTTAGACTCGCTGAACCACCTTCTTGATGTAATAGAAGGGGAACAGAAAACCTGTTATTTAATGGGAGATTTTAACATTGACTTAATAAAACATGCAAATTACAAACTAGCCTCAGATTTGATATCAATAATGAATAGTAAATTCTACTATACAGCAGTAATACATCCTACTAGAGTAACCTGCCAGTCAGCTACATTAATCGATCAAATCTGGACTAATAACATTAGTAGAAATATAACTAATGGTATATATGTTTGTGATATCTCAGACCATTTTCCCATATTTTCCGCGTTTTCACTGAATATAAAGCCTCCAGACAAGAAAATAATAAAAAGATATAGGCATTTCACGGATGACAATATAGAAATTTTTAAACAAGAACTAATAAAAGTAGATTGGTCTTACATTTATAAGACCAGCAATTTCGCAACCTGCTTCGATTTCTTTTATCAGAATTTTATAACCATTTTCGAAAAATGTTTCCCAGAAAAGACAATTCACATAAAGCAAAAATATAAGGATAAACCATACATAACTCATGAAATTAAAGCTATGATTAAAGAACGCAACCGCTTACAACGTAAATATCTAAAGAAACCGATTACATATGGTGACATATACCGTAAAGTAAGAAATAAAGTAACCCAATCAATTAAGACTGCTAAAGGAAATTATTATAAAAGTAAACTAACAACCTCGGCAGGGGACTCTAAAAAGACTTGGAACATAGTAAATTCAGTATTAATGAGGAGAGGGCACACTGAGCTTAATCATGCAGGAAATATTACTGCTAATTCAATCAATGACTATTTTACCAATATAGGTAAAGAATTAGCAAAGAATATTACCCAGACTCAAACTAAGTTCCAGGCATATCTTCCTGAACTTCAGATAAATGAGCTAACTTTCAGGGAAGTCACTACTGACGAAATCAATAAAGTTGTTATGAATATGCGTGATTCAGCCGCTGGGCATGACAATATTCCTGTGAAGGTGCTGAAGAGGTCTATAACAATTTTGTGTCCTATTTTAACTCATTTATGAAATTTGTCTTTTGCTACTGGAATCTTTCCTGATCAGTTGAAGTTAGCGAGAGTAATACCAATACACAAGTCGGGCTCTCGTGATACACCTGAAAATTATAGGCCTGTTTTGGTCCCCGCCTTCTTTAAGTAAAATTATTGAGAGGCCAGTCTGTGACAGATTAATTGATTTTCTAGAAGAAAGAGGTATGCTCTCCGATGATCAGTATGGGTTCCGTAGACGGAGATCCACACAAGATGCTCTTTTGTCTTTCACGGATCACATTTTGTCAGCGTTTGATCAAAACGAGTTCACTATAAGTCTGTTTCTGGATTTAACCAAGGCTCTCGATACAGTGGACCATACAATATTACTTGAGAAATTGACACACTATGGTATTACAGGGAAAGCACTTGACTGGTTCCGGAGTTATCTGGCTAAACGTAAACAATTTGTTTATTTTAATAATCAAACATCTTCCACTACTGAAATAAATGTAGGGGTGCCACAAGGCTCGATCTTAGGGCCTGTATTATTTTTAATCTACCTCAACGATATCACAAACGCAACAAAAAGGTTAAAACATGTACTATTTGCTGATGACAGTACTTTCTACTTAAGCCACAGTAATATAAACACTCTTACAAATACCTTAACTGAAGAAATATCTAAGGTGGTACAGTGGATTTCAGCCAATAAGCTAACATTAAATATAAATAAGACTTACTTTATTGTATTCCACGGACATAAGAAAATAAATCACAGTGTTCAAGTAGTTATCAATAATAACAGCATTAAAGAAGTAACAGAAACCAAATTTTTGGGTATAGTATTAGACAATAAATTACTGTGGAATAAGCATATCATCCAAATTAGAAATAAAGTATTAAGGTACTGTGGCATTATATAACAAACAAGGAATAAATTAAACAAACAGTCAATGATTTTGATATATTATTCATTAGTGTATACTCATTTAGTATATTGTCATGCAGTGTGGGGAGCGGCAAGTAAAACAGCTCTGAAACCTTTAGAAACAGCTCAGAAGCAAATCATGAGGGCAATCGAACGAGTAGGCCACTACGAGCATACGAATGATATATTTTATAATAATAACATACTTAAGATGAAAGAAAAAAATGAACTGGTATGTGCAGTATATGTGTATAAATGCATTAATGGACTTGTTTACAATAACTCATTTTTTGTACCCACTCCACCTACAAGATACCATTATAGAAATACAGAACGTTTAGTTGTACCTTTCATGCCGTCTTTACAATCTCAGAGTAATATTAGGTATCATGGTGCAAAAATATTCAATTCCCTGCCAGACGACATAGTAAAAAAAAATACTGTAGATAACTTTAAAAGCAGTCTAAAAAAGTACCTTATAAAATCATATGTAGCTCATAGTCCCGTACAACATTCTCAACAATAATTAGTTATCAAAAGCCAGTAAATAAAATTAATATAGCTGACAATCAACATAACAAAACTTGAAACTATATATGTTTATATATGTATATATGCGTGTGTGCGTGTGTGTGTGTGTGTGTATGTGTATATGTATATGTATATGTATTGCCTATTGCCTCTCAGTGTCCCAGAATAATCCAATGATGGAAAACATTTATATATATATAAAATATTCACTGGCTCTTATAAGATGAAATTTTTCATCAAAGAGCTAGGTCATATCTTGTATACTAGGAATTTTCTGTAACTGTTTTTCTATGGACCAAATAAAAAGATTATCTATCTATCATGCAGATTGCGAAGGGTAGAGTGAGCCCTGAACTTACCATTTTCATTCATAACAACCAGACAAAGCATAGAGTAATTTCATGGCTAGCACTTAAGGAATTTCTTATAACGGAGTTTGTCATTGAAGTCAGTATTGTTCAGGCTTAGCAGGAATTACAATCAATGTGTTATGATTTGATAGTGTGTACCCCAGGCTTTCATGCACTATTTCATCTGCCAGCATGAGGTGATAGAACAAACATTCCCTAACGAAAAGTTTCCTAACCGCGACAAAGCAATAAAAAGGAAGCTGTGGTATGGCTTACCTCTCCCATCATGAGAAAAACTCGAGGGATTCCTAGACGATGAGTACCCATGAAAGAAGTTCCTAGATAGAGCTGAACATGAATGTCAGTTGTTGGAAGTGAGTCAGACCCCCTCTTGTCAATCTAGTGCCTACCGAGAATAACGTCAAGGAAAGGAAACTTGAGAATCAGCCGTTGCCGTCCATCTCGGTGAATCAGACAGATCACTCGAGTCCAACTGGGCTGAAAGACGAAGTGGAAGAAATAAAACGCCAGGTCCTCAAACTCAAATCTAGCCTAGTGCTAGTGAATAATGGGCAACCTAGCAACTCCCGAACACCTAGTGGTAAATATTGTGCGCACTGTTTAGCTTCATCACAGTCTTCAAGAGTGTCGGTAGAAACCTCCTCCCGAACATTTTTTGACTGTCATAGAGCCGGATGTCGTCGTGGTGACCGTGGGTGACCTGGATGTAATTGTAAACCTCCAGAACAAAATGATTCTTAATTGAAAGATTCACAAAATCCACACCAGAAGTTATGACTAACCGGTGGTCATACATCCCCCACCATCAGTGTAGTGATTAATGGAAATATAGTAGAAGCTATAGTTAATACCAGGAGTAGCTACACTCTAAACCCTCTCAGACACGTTCACTCGATTCGAGTGACGTGGCCTCCATTGTGAAATGGCACAGTCGCGCGAATCGCGTGGTTTAAGCACCAAAATAATCGTCAGAAAAAACTTATAGGCCGATTTGCGTGATTTTTTGATGCATCATAGCACCGCCAATGCTCTCTCGAGGTAAGTCATTGGCAATGCTGCTTTGCCTTATCTACCTCAGCCCGCTCCCTCCAACCTCAGTGTTTGTCGAGCAGTCAGGCGGTGGTGTTTGACAGCTCGTGGTTCCCTTAAAATCGTCCATAATTCTCCCCCTCTCGCCCGAGGCAAAGGCCCTATTGACTCAGTGAGATAATACATTGTATGTGAACATATAGTGACGTGATATTGTCAATGGAACATACATATATGTATTGAAAAGCAATTCTGGCCGTTAGCAATCGTTGGGCCTTGGAGCCAGATGCATGGTCAGTGTAGCGGGGTTTCGCCACTCCACCCCCCCGTAGGCCGTATGGCGTGAGTGGAAATACGTATATAAATGAAGCCAAGGCATAAATATATATTGTGTGAAAGATACTGTGGATGGCTTGGTGAAATTATGGAGCCAGCAAGCGTTACGTACGGCATGAAACAGAGTGTTGTGAAGGGGCAAACCTGAAGTCGGGAGGGGAGAATTACCGGTGTTTTAGGGCTGGAATTATTGTGATTCTGATAGTGTAAATGCGTATGGAATTGTATGAAATATACATCAAACAAGCTGCGAGTTTCCGTGAACGAGTGTGGTGTGTGCTAAGAATAGCATTGCCTCATGCTCTCAGGGAGAAGCTGACTCACACACACACTACATAACTCCTCATCTTCAAATCCCTGGTCTAACTGGATCAACACCCCTGGAGGAAGTGAGTTCTGCAAATTTTGTTGATATATATAATAATCTATTACTAGTACCTCTCCAACTTTCAGACAAATAACCATTTTCTCCTACAGATTACACATATGAAAGAAAGTAAATCTCCACAGCAGTAACTATAGAAGAGTTATGTTAATGTGTAGTAGGTTATAACAATAGGAAAACATCCATGGAAGATGTAACAGTCTGTACAGATAGGGGAAAAAAAAGTTGGTAGCATAGTCTTCAGGCAGGTGTGCAAGGAAAAAACAGTGTGTGTAAAAGTTGGAAGCGATCGGAAGAGTAACCTCACTTTGTCGGCCAATTACTCGAAAACTATTAGACTTATCGATTTCCTGTTACAACCATCATCAATACCACTAAATTCTACGTAAGATCAATACCAGAATGTAAGCCTTTGGTAGCGTTTTGGGGGGTAAAAGGCGAGAGAAATGTTTTTGTTCCTAGCAGTTGTTGTGTGACAAGCGCTCGGAGTAATAACATCATTTTGTCGGCCAGTTACTCAAAAACTTATCGATTTTCTGTTACAACCATCATCAATACCACTAAATTCTACGTATGATCAATACCAAAATGTAAGCCTTTGGTAGCGTTTTGGGGGATAAAAGGCGAGGGAAATGTTTTTTTCCCTCGCGTTTGTTATCAGTGACATTCGCTCGGAGTAATAACCTCACTTTGTCGGCCAATTACTCGAAAACGTTTTGGGGGGTAAAAGGCGAGGGAAATGTTTTTTTCCTCGCGTTTGTTATCAATGACATTCGCTCGGAGTAATAACCTCACTTTGTTGGCCAATTACTCGAAAACTATTAGACATCGATTTTCTGTTACAACCATCATCAATACCACTAAATTCTACATATAATCAATACCAGAATGTAAGCCTTTGGTAGCATTTTGGGGGGTAAAAGGCGATTTTTTTTTTTTTTCCTCGCGTTTGTTATCAGTGACGAGCGCTCGGAGTACTAACCTCACTTTGTCGGCCAATTACTTGAAAACTATTAGACTTATCGATTTTCTGTAACAACCATGATCTATACCACTAAATTTTACGTATGATCAATACCAAATGTAAGCATTATTTTACGTTTTGTGCGAGAAAAGGCGGTGGAAATGAGTGTCTCTTCGCGGCTGTTACCATTGATTAACGATTGTAGTAATACTCTCACTTTGTCGGCCAATTACTCGAAAACTATTGGACGTATCGATTTCGCGTTTGAACCATGATAAAGAGCAGTAAATTCTACGTATGTACAATACATAACTATGTAATATTTATGATAAGAATTCGTTGTTACGTAGGCGGGAACATTGCGTACGCCATGCGCGCATCACGAAAGTCAATCACGGACGGAGTGCCTAGTACTTTCTTTCGATTTACTCGAGAACTATGAGGCGTATGGGGTTCTTCTTTGAGATGGGGAAAGCTGGTGAATTTGGGCATATTACTATGTAATAAAAACATAAGGTGTCTGGGAAAATTTAGCTATCAGAGGTCAGTGAATTTTTTCCAATAATGGTTTTCAGTTTGTGGCTATTTTCTCGAAAAGTATACATCATATCTCAACCGGATTTGTTTCGTTAGAAAGCTGATGAAATTCTCTATAAAAACTTATTAGATCATTTTCCTGTATGATGGAAAATATTCAAACGGCGATGTTGGGAAGTGAAAACAGTTTACTTGACCATGCTTCCAGGGCTAATAACTTTTTTTGCTGGTGTTTTCCTGTGTTTTGGTCGTGTTTATCATATAGAACAAACATCGATGCCTACCTTGAGAAAGGTTTCATGGGAATAAATGGATTTTTGGGTGGCGAAAATAAGGCAAGAATGTGTTTCATTCGCTCAAATTTGCCGCATGCGTGCTCCCTGGGCCGGGAGGCTTCGTCGTATAAAATCGTGAGCCAGAAAACTTACTGAAACTTATCGTTTGCGAGAGGGTTAAGGAATCAGCAGTCAAGCGAATTGGGTTAGTAAATACACGGTGAAACCCACCTCATTTGCATGGAGTCACAGGATCCCCTTTGACAATTATAGGAATGTTGCAGGCAGAAATTGGAGTTGGAGATGAAAGATCCATAAACAATGGTTCCCGGTAGTGCCAGTTTCTTAACCCGCCCCATCCCGTCGACGTATGGGTACATTGCAACGATTTGCATTTGCCAGTCCTGGCGACGTATTGGTACGTCGTGTAATTGCAAGGTCCCTAATTTGCACAATTTTCAATTTTCGCGGGTGATTTTTCGTATGTATACACAGGACACCTGCCTCTATTCCTCTACAAGATGCCAAGCAGGGACAATGCCCTACACCGTATAACCTCCCCTCTCCCCCCCTCACGCCATTGCCTCGGCAATTCACCTGTTACCAGTGACCTGGCTAGTAAAGATATTCAGGGCCAGAGTGATTCCGCAATCGATGACAATGTGGAGGACAATGTTTACATACCATTAGAAGAAGAAACAGCCAGAAATAATGATTAGGTAATGTGGCAAAAAAAGGTCAGGTATGGTGATTAGTTAGTGAGTGAAACAATGCTTATAATGCCTTTATTACTGCTCGAAAACCAATATACTCTCATACTACATATACATTCGTACCAGGTAAATAAATAAATACCGTTTATGAGTGGATAAAATAGTTACCATCCCATAGAACTCGTTTTCTTTGGTGCCAGCATGTTAGAAAACCCAGTCAGGTAAGGAGGAACTCCTACCTGGATTGGGTATTTTAAACCTCAGGTGAGCGATTTCTCTATGAATTTTCGATGTTTCTCACCAAAAGCGAAGGTTTTAGCCAAAAAAAAAAATTTCAAAAATACCTCGGGACTGGGGGATGTCGGAGGTGCGGAAAACCTCGGGACGTGACGGGTTAATACGGATCTGCTCCCAGGTTGCGATGTGCTAGGTCAAGCTCCTCTCATGTGGGATGGAGTAAGGAGAGTCATGATATGGGGAGGTGCCCCTTATGTTGTGAATCACATTCACCGACAAAGGAACAGGGTCGAAAGAGTGAAGGCTGACCTAGTCGAACCCTCCAACCCATCACAACATTTCTCGCAAATCAATCTTCGTACCACCATGAAAGTAGATCCATATCAGTATAAGTTTATGCCCATCCCTGTAAGAGAAGATCCAGGCACTAACCTTTTCATTTATCCTCAACCAAGGGTCAGTCATAACAGTCACCCATATTTGGTCAAAGTCAATTCTGAGAATTCAATCTGTTTCCCTCTCACTAATGGGACTAAGAAGGAGAAGGTGTTTCGTAAGGGCACAATTATTGGATCGTGTGAGAGAATTGATAATCCACCTTCTGGTAGGATTAATGTCACTAAAAATTACAATGACCTACTCCAAGAAAATGATCAAGTCAGACAAAGTGGGACACGTGTTCAGAGGTTGAAAGAACTAATTGGAGAACTAAACTGGCAACATCTCACTAGTGCCCAGCAAGAAGACTTATCTCAGTTAATCCTTAAGCATGACCCTCTGTTCTCGACAAAAGTGAGTTGGGATTCATCAGTGGCCCTTCTGCTCATATCAGAGTAGCTGATCCTCAGCCCAGTCGTGGACCTATGTATCGCTATCCTGAACAAGCAAAACAGATCATTGCGGATATCATAGAACAATCGACTGCAGCCTGGCTGTCACCAATTGTATTTGTAAATAAGCCGGATGGTAGCAAACGTATGTGTCTTGATTATCGTTATGTGAATCAGCACCTCGTGACTGACATCTACCCCCTCCCACGATTGGATGAACTAGTAGAAAGCGGCCAGATATCAGTATTATGTCACTCTTGACATGTGAGAGGTGTATTTTCAAATTCTGTTAGATGAAGAAAGTCATGACCTCACTACCCTCAGTGATGGGGTCGTACTATGCAGATTCAGACGACTCCCATTCGGACTTAACTGACCCTCTGCAATCTTTTCCAGGTGAATGAGTTCAATACTACCACCTCTCCTACAGAAAGGGTGGGTCAGAAATTACTTAGACAATTTGATCCTCTGGGCTCCAGACTTCTCAGCTTTACTTGACCGCCTGAGGCAGCTTTTCCAGTTGCTTACTGAAAATGGAGTGAAATCAAATCTTGGTAAATGTGAATTCAGCCTTAAAGAAGTCACCTTCCGAGGTCATCAGATTTCTGCCGAAGCAAGCAAACCTGATCCGAAGAATGTTGAATCAGTTGCAAAGATGAAACCTCCCACCACAGTAAAGTAAGGCAATTTCAAAGAATGTGTGGGTTTTGCAGAAAACACGTTCCATCGTTTGCAAAGACTGCTATGCCCCTCACTAACTAAACTAAATCTCGAGTAACATTTATCTGGATGGACGAACGCCGGAAATCCTTTGAACATCTAAAGTCTTGCCTCATGAATGCTCCTGTCTTAATTAGAGTTCAGGCAGAATAACCATTCATTCTCACTACAGATGCTAGTAACACTCATATTGGTGGAGTCCTGAGCCAGATTCAATCAGATGGTACCAACAAACCGATCGGGTATTTCTCTAAAAAGTTGAACCCCTGTGAGACTTGATATTCAGTGACAGATAGGGGCCCTAGCTTTAGTCCTTGCATGTTGTAACTTCCATCATTATCTGTGGGGTACCCGTTTTTCCGTAGTTAAAGATCGTCAACCTCTCACTAGTTTATTCAAGCAGAAGACTAAATTGCCTAGAATGAATCAATGTATCCTAGAAATGTAAGCATATAACTATGACATCCAGTATCTCAAGGGTAAAAACAATTTTGTAGCAGATCAGTTGTCACGCCCAGTTCAAGTATAAGTCTGTCCACATGAAGCCACCTGGCTCAGGTTGGATCGAGAACAAATGAAGGCCCATCAGTGAGAAGAACCTGTGTGGGGAGAACTAGTGCAGTATCTCGAAGGTGGTCGAGTTCCTGCCAAAAGACTACCCAAAACCACCTTAGATCAGTTTGTCTTAATAGATGAAGTGTTATATTTTGTGTGGGAGAAGGCAGACTAGTCTTCATTACAGCCTCATAATCCCTCGTGCCTTAGTTGTACAGGTCCTTCAATATACACATGAGTTAACTGGTCATCTAAGACAAAAGTAAACTATCAAAAAGGTTGAAGAACTGTATTACTGGCAAAATCTTAAGGTTGATGTGTGTGAATATGTCAAAAAATGCATAACTTGTCAGAGAAAGGGTACACTGGACTGCAGCACCAGTGGAAGGAATTGCCTCCAGTGAATAAGCCGCTGGAGAGGATAGGGATTGATATTACTGATATGATTGCTGGAGTTCAGGGTTACCGTTATGTTCTTACAGCAGGGGACCATTATAGCCGATTTGTTAGGATCTTCCCCCTCAAAACAAAACAGTCCACACACATCACAGACAAACTCAAACAGTATGTGGTAGACTATGGCACACCTCGCAGTATCATCCTGGACAACAGAGGCGAGTTCACCAGCAAAGACTTTCAGCTATTCTGCCAGTGACACCAAATTACCCTCTACTACATGACCCCCTATCATCCCCAAGGGAATGGCGTCACCTAGCGGATGCATCAGACCCTGAAGTCGGTCCTTTCCGCCTTATGTCAGGGTCACCCTATTCAACGGCCCCAATTGTTCCAGCCATGTCAGATCACCATGAATCAGGCAGTCCATACATCCACGGGACTGCAACCCTACTTTGTCTTCTTCTCTCTCCATCCACCTAGACTGGTTGGTGCACCCTTACCCTCTGTTGACGGTGAGGAAGAAGAGATGATGGCTGTCACCCATGATCTCATTCAGGAAATGCACCAGAAGATGACGTGTCGGTATAGAGACGTCGCAAACCGAAGGCAGAACAATCAGATGGTTGGAGTTGGAACCCTTGTGTGGATTAAGAGGGAAACTGTGGCACCTGGTACGTGTCGAAAACTTAATGTGAAATGGGATGATCCGTACTGTGTAATGGAAGTGTTGATGGATGGAAGTGTGTACGTGGTAGAAAATGTGTTTATGGGGAAAAGGGTACAAAGAGCTACAGGACAAGTGAAGGCCTTTTATGGAGGTGAAGAGTGGCTCTTAGAGCCCCTGGAAGAGACCTTTGAACCTGATCCGAGTGATGAACAATTACTGCCCCGTGAGAGACGCCCTCGCCAGAGACTTATTGAAGAATGTTGAGTGTTGAAGCCGGCTATTGCAGTAATAAGATATGGTTAGGGAAATGTGTGCAGGTCGGACTGTCTAACTATTGACTGTGATAATTTAGAGTTCAAGAGGAGTTTCATCTTACGTCGAGGGTTCATAGGAATTTTGGTTATCGGCACAGCCCAGTTCAGTGGATAATTAACGTCTTAATTCGAGGGGCAGTGCACACCTACCCCCTTAAGTTACAGTCAGCATGGTCTAGGGTGTAACAATGACTTCAGGACCTGACAGGCACTCATCAGTTGCTAGGTGGAGAGCTGGAAGCGTAAGAATGAATGGATTTGAGAATGAGTGTGATTAGCCTGTATGATGTGTGAATGGAAAGCGCCCCTAGGATGATCCCGGCAGTGAGAGTACAGGTCAGTTCGGGTGAGATGACCATGTTGCCACCTAGGCAGGAGGTTGGCTGGGGCACACCTCTCCACTGGATTTCGAGAGGGTACCTTGACAAGAAGCAACCCCCTGAAGTATGTGATTTTTACTTGTGGACCTACAGGTGCCACTTATAGAAGGAAAAGTCAAGGAAATCTTTGCATAGAAAGATTCACAGTCAATTTTAGTAAGTCCGTCCTTTCCGCACACATGTCCCTAGGAAATGTAGATGAATGATTTGAATGTTGACTTCCGATGTTCAATTTTTTTTTTCCGGAGGAAGGACCCATGTAGTGCCAAAATATTAAGTATAAGTATAAGCTAGTATTGTAAGTGTAATCTTAAAACTTAGGTAATATTGTAAATATTCTGTACAGTTCATTTAGCCATGAAATCTTATATTTAAGTCTAGTCTTAGTTGACATTCATATTGTGAACATGATTCTGATATTGATAGTAATGAGAGAAGTATTTGTGCGAATATGATTAATTGCTATACATATGACCAGCTGTTCCAACAAAGACGTAAAACCGTGAAATTTTAGTAGGGATTAAAATTAGTGAATATCTTTCTTTATATTCTGACATAGAAATTTACCTGCAGAAATCAATTGATTTCCCTTTTTGAACTATGCATTGGTTAATTAAAAATGTCTAAATTATGATTGCTGAAGGTAATAATTTGTGAAACGCGAAATTCATGTTATTGAAACGTGTATACAGTCATGTAGGCATATAAATCGACGCAGGTAATAAAACTGTTTGAATTGATTAGGCTTCCTTATGACTGAAGTTCCTGTATGCTTATCACAAAAATTTCAACATCATAAGTCATTTATCTACATATGTTAAATGCAAACGTATCTCGTATTTTTTAAAGATCCTAGAGAGTCGAAAATATTACAAAGTAATTAGTTAAAGTTTTAGCCAATTCCCGAACACTGTCTTGGTTTAGTATAAAAAGGCAAGAAGCGGCGAAAACCGCCAGACCGCCGCTTCTCGTCATCGTTGTAGGTTAGTGTCGAACTCTCATCCTTCCCCCCCTCCCTCCCTCATCATATACGTTCGTGAATTAACTTGGTTATATTTTCCCCTGATCCCTCTTGTACTGATTAATGAGACCGCCGCTTCTCTTCATCACTGCAGATCGTCCGTTTTCAAGCCACTGCCAACGCCTCACACAGTCACCCCCCCCCCTCCTGTTCCTAGTTCATCTAGCTTAAGTAAAGAATATATCACCTGGTCCATTTTGATTACAATCCATTTGATTGCTGTTCATACAATTAATGTAACTTTACTGCATATGATTCTTGAGTTAGACGAGTTTAACCTTAAGCGAATATCTTTGTGGTAAACTTTGAATCTTTCCACGAGTCCAACAGTCACCATGGGATTAATATAATCGTGTGTATCAGTATTCTTTGAATCTTCCCGCGAGTCCAAATATGACCACCTGATTAATAGATTCGTGTGTATCAGTATTCTTTGAATCATCCCACGAGTCCAACTGTGACCACGGGAAGTGCATCAATATTCTTTCAGTATTAATTTAGCTTGTAAAGTTTCATATTTCTAGTTATGTAGATCCTCATTATTATATGGTCTGGGTTCATTCACAGTGTGCAGTGATCCGTCTCAGTTCTTAGTGCTTAGTAAATCTTAAGATAAGTCATTTTGAGTTAGAGTTTTGGTATCCTCCAAGGTATGGTACAGACGAGATTGAGTGGCCCATGAAGTGTGCTTATACCTAACGGCTCACATTCTCTCAAATAAGATCATGCTACTTCATTTCCCATCAATTCTCAATTAAGATCACACCACTCATTTTCCATAATCTCTAAATTCCCCAGCATTCCACTGGTGTCATTTAGTGATGACTAAAATTTTTGAGCATTACATTGGGCATTACACTGGGGGCAGTATCTGTCACGGGGGGATGTGAATTAATGTATTAAAAATGCTAGGATGTTACTTGAAAATAGAAACAAGGGACTGACTTGTGAAAATCAAGTAGTAGGTTTTACTTTACTTGGCTTACTTCACCGATTCTCTAAGGACGAGAATTTATAAACTTTCTCAACAGTACACAGCAGAGACTAGTTACTCAAGCATGCTGTTTGTTAGTACTGTTAGCCTCTTGAGAAAGTGACTTCACCCCTGACAATCAATAACTATTGCTAATAATAATAAACAGGTTCTTGCCGGTGCTTAACTCCTGGCTGGCACAACGGATTTAAGCTTGATACAAAAGAACTGGCCTAAGTACCAGTTATGAATAATGTAAAGAGTTTGTGCAAACTAGGAGCGGCAACTAAAATTAGCTTAATGGGGAGAAATAAAACACATGTTTAATTACATTAAGCTCAAAGAAAAGAACTGTAAATTTATTGATTACAATAAAATAAATTTGTTATATGAATCTCAAAAATGAATTCAAAATAACAAGGAGAATACTCTCACTCATTCAAAAGTTAATCAGACTTAAGCCTAGAAAAAAAAAAAAAAATGAACAGAAATACTGGTCAGTGGAGGGGAGCCAAACGAGTAGTCTGGGCGCCTGTGATGAACACCAAAGCGCTGCTATTCGCTAAGCCTGCTTCGCCAATTCACCGTCTAGGTGGAGATTCAAGAACTCACTGTACAATGGAGGTGCTGCTCTATGCTGGGCACAAACGGTCCTACCCTCGAGGGGACTCAAAGCTGACTAAATTCAAATTGGGAAAAGAGGTAGGGGCTGGCAGTGTTTGCCAGAAGTAGGCATGAACTAACTTCAACGGTCAACAGAAAGAAAGTGAACGATATAGGCTCACAATAAATCACTCAGTGAAAGCACTAATGTTGCGGATAAGAATGGTCACTTGTGAAACAGTGACAAATGTTCTGAAAACCATCCTGATCAAAGTGAATACAAAGACGATTGAAATGAGTGATGCCCAGTGGGAAATTCACTAGAGTTCGTGGTTTTCTCACTAGAGTACAATGTCACGAATTTATAAATAAGCTCACGCGAATTCATGACATTACGCCCCATTAAAATCAAATTTTTCTTCAGAAAAATTTTCCATATGCATACATATAAATCCTAACTCAGTCACACAAGATTCACACTGTGTTGTGTGTACTATCCTGCTGCAGGAGAAAATCACAGTTGCCAGTGAGCTTAAAAGCCTTGTATTTACGTTAATAGAAGCAAACTTGAGGAAAGAACTCCGAGACAACGGTGAAAAATCCTGTACTCAGGTCAACTGAGCGAAAAGTTCGCTACATTTACGTTAACAACTAATTGTCATGTAGTGTGATGCATATAATACACGATGTAGGTGTGACAGTTGTGGTGTAACTGTGCCTAAGTGTCAAAGTATATAATAAAAATCAATAGTATACAGAGACAACGAGGCAGAAGAGAAGAGGTGGCAGCATGCAGCAGAGACGATCAGCTGATCTGCACAACAAAATTCCTGTGGAGAATATCGAGGGAAGGTCCCTCAAACAAGCTAAGAAAATGGAGCTGCTTAGCTGCCTCATCCAGCTTGTACAGCTGAGCCATGTCTTCGAAACGAGCTATGAATGGCTCAATTCGCTCGCCTTCCTTGTATGAAGGAAGCTTGATGCATGAGGTTGCCAGAACATGCGCAGGGAGAGCGCTCGTAGAGCTTGGGTTAGCTGCACCAGATGTGTCTGAAGCCAAGGAATCTTGCTTGAGCTTCAGCATCTCCAGTTCATGTTTCTCACGTGCCTCGCGCTCGGCACGTTTGTGTTCTCGTTCTCTCTCTCGTTGTTCTCACTCGTGTTCGCGTTACTCTTGCTTGTATTCACATTGCTCTGGCTCGTATTCACGTTGTTCTCGCTCGTGTTCACGTTGCTCTAGCTCGTATTCACGTTGAATTCGATGCTCTTCACGGGCATCATTCTCACGTTGCTGCTCATAACTAAACCGTGAGAGCACGTATTCCTTTATTTTTTCTGGGTCTGTAAGCCCCATATCTTTGGCTTCCTGTACATATATATTAGTAGCCATTATGCTAACTCAACTAAGGCTGAGTAGACTAAAGACTGAGTACTAACTGCTATTTTGCAGAGAAATGCCAATAATCAAAAGTAAAGAATATAGGCAACGGTTGGTGGTGACCAGTTTTATCTAGTTAAACTGGTAAAGAATGAAAATTAAGAAAGAAGCAACTGACTGGGAAAACTATTATGTAAAATTAATAGAAATGAATCAATAACCACCAGTAAGATAGTGCCTATAGACTTTAACCCCTACACCGTGGGCATGTTTACCGATGTTTTGCGTGTGCTGCGGGGTTATTCTGGCTCCGACAGACTCTCAAAAAATATTTGCCAAAAATCAGTTATTAGTCCCAGAATATCAAAATTATATATGCTTATGGCACATACCTTCAGCTTTCTCCTGGAATGTTTGTTGAGCCTTCGTCGTTACCGTAGGACTTGTGGACACCTCTGAAGTTGGGTAACGAAGTCTCCACTTTACACTTCCCGACAACCCGTAATATGATTACCACAGCCAGATATTAACACTATAAACACTACTCTATGATTTTCAAGTAGTTTGGGATCCATACTCCAAAAAAAACCCACTGTGAAAGCAATGAAAATTACGAGCGCGTCTGACCGTCGCACTGGCACTAGTTCGCTCTTGGTACTCTGTCATTTATTATTCATAAAACCCCTCACACTTTATATTTCTATTACTATATAACACTTATAATTATATATCTATAGTCTTTATCCATTAGTTTCCTTCAGTAGTATTAGATTATTGTCACTGTAGGGATTCAATTTCTTTCAGTAAAATACGTAGCATTCACTTTTCTCGTCCTGTATACTAGCATTGAGAGTGAATGTCACTTTCATCTTCACTCTCATAACTCATAGTATTCAGACATGCTAGAGTGAAACTTTCACTTTCATTACTCCTAGGGTATATACACGTATTCTTATAATACTACTCATTTACATTTCTATTTACGTTCTCTATTTTATTTAAGTTATTTACATTTCATAACAGACCCATCCCCTTACCCGCACCTGACCTGACTAGCTGATCAGACCAAATGCGGGAGAATATCCCCTCAGGGCTGCGTCATCACTTATTCATTCACAATTTCTCTCCATTTATTTCTGTCACGCACAGCCACTCTTCCTTGCCCTGCTGCGGATGTCACTGATTGCAGTTGACCCTTGTGCGGTGTGATGCGGTGAGGATCTGTCCGTTCTCCCCTTTGGGGCTAAGATGCGAATGAATGTGTTTGAATGGATGAGTAAATGGAGAGTGAGTCGTCCTGTCTCGGCTACCTCCCTTTCCTTGGGGGAAGCAGCCTAGGTATATAGATAGATAGATAGATTTACATTTCTATTTTATTTACACTGTGTTATGCACTGTCACTTGAAGTAGCTTATAAAACTATTTTCCATTGTTCACGTATATTTACATTCATTACTTTCACTTGCTGTTTACACATTATTTACACATTATTTACAATTCCACTTGCACTGTTTTATTCAATAGAAAGATCGTAGTCACTCTTTTATCAATTGTCAGCCCTTTACCTCTTTCCACACGAGGTTTAGTAGGGGGTAAAGGTCACAGGGCCCTTTGCATTGGGGTGAAAAAGTCCCTGAAGTCAGCAAGAAGAAACATACGTACCTTCACTTCGGAAGATGAGAGTAAACTGATAAGGGAGGGCCGGGGTAGAGGCCTACTTAGGAGATATTCAGTGCTACCAATGTTAGCTCTTGAAACAGCTATGTATAGCACTGAAATGATTGGGAGGAAATCTAGACAATACATTATAAATTAGGTAGTTCCAGGTGAATGTAAATATCACTTAGGCTTCTCCCTTCCCTCCTTACATGTATATTTATTACGAAAATAGATTATACGGCATATTTCAAGGGGAAAAAAACAGCGAAAATTAGCGAACGAGTGCACGTGAGGTGTTGTCAGGTGATAATTAGCCAATTCCAGGTGTATGGCACTCTCAGTTACCTTTTTTCTCTCTTGTATATATTATTTGGTATAAGAATAGGACGTAGGGCTTATTTCAATGGATGAAATCAGTGAAAAATTCCAGGGAAGATTTACTTAGCGTAGCACGGCTGGGCAGGCGAGAGGATAGGGTAATGGGGGGGGGTAGGGAGGGGAGTCAAGAACGGGGAGAAATGGCTAAATTGTCAAAAATGGACGGGAGTACAGATGAGATTAGGAGTGCTGACTAGTGTTGGACATTGGCAGTACTGATAGATGATACAAGCCCCCACTTGGAAGCCTGGGTGAATTCAAAATAACACAGAATCACAAAAGCGACGCCCCGCGGTTAAGAGGTTAATGCTAAATACCTATGGACCTTCTATTTTATGAAGAGCGTTTGGGTGTTGTCCCTCTTGGGAACTTCCTTGGCTGCCTCTCTGCCATACATGTACATCTCTCTTTCTCATGTCAGCTATTTACTACTTCTAAATGAAGTTTATTTACAGTATATATATATTTAATTCTTTAATAAGGCTATATAGTTTTATAAATGCCTCTTTTTTTTCTTTTAATAACAATTACTTTTTATAAATACCACATCACTTGGCAACGTGCTTTCCAACGTTGCCACGCTTGTAAGGGTAGAGTGACCATGTTAATCCAGGTCATTTCCACTCTGGCTGCCACCTGAGATGGATGCTCTTACTCCTGCTACTCGCTCTCGTGTGCTCCACAGTAAAGAAAAAGAACTTATTTACAATGTAAATAAGTATTTCTTAGAAGAGAAGGCAAAGAGAGGACCTATAATTGATCCATCAAAAGCTGTTATAAACCACAAATAAACATCACACTTTAAGTAGAAAATCACAGTCATAATAAAAAATAATGTTAGAGAGACAGACAGACAGACAGAGAGACAGACAGAAATAGAGAGTAGGGGGAAAGGTCATGGAGAAAGGGAATGAATAAGAGTGCAACAAGACAGACAGACAGTCAGTCTGGAGGCTATTCCTCAAATTCTAAAAATTCATAAAAGTGTATAGACTTTTTACAGTAATAAATCTATAAAAATGTAATTTCTATATGCAGAGAGAGAGAGAGAGAGAGAGGAGAATGGTGTGCTGGGAGGGAGAGCTGTCATTAGCGCATTTATTCTAATCCAATTAAGTTGCCCAGTACAAATTATGACAACACTGTGGAACGGGGACTCCCCAAGAGGGACAACGCCCAAACGCTCTTCATAAAATAGACGGACCATAGGTGTGAGTGAGTATTATCTCGTTAAAAACTTTAGAGCTAGGAGTTAATATCCTGGAATGAGGTTGCCAGATGTCACAGGGGGATGCGAATATATGAAATAAGAATGCTAGGATGTTACTTGAAAATAGAAACAAGGGACTGACTTGTGAAAATCAAGTAGTAAGTTTTACTTAATATCGGCTTACTTCGCCAATTCTCTAAGGATGAGAATTTATAAACTTTCTCAACAGTACACAGCAGAGACTAGTTACTCAAGCGTGCTGTTTGTTAGTACTGTTAGCCTCTTGAGTAAGTGACTCCTCCCCTGACAGTCAATAACTAATGCTAATAATAATAAACAGGTTCTTGCCGGTGCTTAACTCCTGGCTGGCACAACGGATTTAAGTTTGATACAAAAGAACTGGCCTAAGTACCAGTTATGAATAATGAAAAGAGTTTGTGCAAACTAGGAGCGACAACTAAAATTAGCTTAATATGGAGAAATAAAACACGTGTTTAATTACATTAAGCTTAAAAATAAGAACACTAAATTTATTGATTACACTAAATTATATTTACGTTATATGAATCTCAAAAATGAATTCAAAATAACAAGGAGAATACTCTCACTCGCCCATTCAAAAGTTAATCAGACTTAAGCCTAAAAAAAAAAAAAAAGGAACAGAAATACTGGTCAGTGGAGGGGAGCCAAACGAGTAGTCTGGGCGCCTGTGATGAACACCAAAACGCTGCTATTCGCTAAGCCCGCTTCGCCAATTCACCGTCTAGGTGGAGATTCAAGAACTCACTGTAAAATGGAGGCACTGCTCTATGCTGGGCACAAACGGTCCTACCCTCGAGGGGACTCAGAGCTGACTAAATTCAAATGGGGAAAAGAGGTAGGGGCTGGCAGTGTTTGCCAGAAGTAGGCATGGCCTAACTTCAACGGTCAACGGAAAGAAAGTGAACAATATAGGCTCACAATAAATCACTCAGTGAAAGCACTAATGTCGTGGATAAGAATGGTCACTTGTGAACAGTGACAAATGTTCTGAAAACCATCCTGATCAAAGTGAATACAAGGACGGTTGAAATGAGTGATGCCCAGTGGGAATTTCACTAGAGTTCGTGGTTTTCTCACTAAAGTACAATGTCACGAATTTATAAATAAGCTCACGTGAATTCATGACATTACGCCCCATCAAAATCAAATTTTTCTTCAGAAAAATTTTCCATATACATACATATAAATCCTAACTCAGTCACACAAGATTCACACTGTGATGTGTGTACTATCCTGCTGCAGGAGAAAATCACAGTCGCCAATGAGCGTAAAAGCCTTGTATTTACATTAATAGAAACAAGCTTGAGGAAAAAACTCCGAGACAACGGTGAAAAATCATGTACTCAGGTCAACTGAGCGAAAAGTTCACTACATTTACATTAACAACTAATTGTCATGTAGTGTGATGCATGTAATACACAATGTAGGTGTGACAGTTGTGGTGTAACTGTGCCTGCGTGTAAAATTATATAATAAAAATCAATAGTAAATAGAGACAACGAGGCAGAAGAGAAGAGGCGGCAGCATGCGGCAGAGACGATCACCTGATCTGCACAACAAAATTCCTACACCCGCCAGCTGCACCTGGGAAAGCAATCAAGGTGCAGCATCAAAAGTGTCAGTGCGACAAACAATTTTTATTAAATTACACTTTCTCTCCCTCTGCCTAGCAGTCAGTATTTATGCTACAAAGAGTACGCCCTAGCTGAAAATTTTAAGTGGCAGCCAAGCATTGTAGAATCGAGGTAGCCATTATTTTCGTATTGAATACATTATTAACCAGGAAACGTGGTCCCAGGACAGAATCTCAAAGGATCCTTATAGTTTACTGGTTAAACCCTACTCTACACTTACGATTAACATTGGCAAACTGAGAATCCCTACGCAATCTCAGGCAGGTCATATTTTAACACCCAGCGTGGGTGTGAACACTCGTGTGGATAATGTGCATTCTCCGGGAATCCTCAGTGAGGCCCACAGCTCGAGACACTCCACAAGGTAATTCAGACACAGCCTCAGATTGTCCTTACGGGGGTCTCAAACTTCCCCTTAACCTACGGAATACATGTATATACTGTACATGTCCTGGACGTGATGTGTCCTGTGGGACCAATGGGCGAGATGTCAGGTCTGCACCCACATCACCACTGCCCTGTCTCTCAACTGACTCTGAGATTATGGGTGTGGATTCAAACGGCACAGGAAGGACATGTCCTTGATTGGTTGTAAGTTGAAACACATTGCAGGAACTCACAAAGCTATCTATTTCTTGTCCCATTCCTGGCCAGAAAAAGTCAACAAGTATACGGCCCTGGGTTTTCCCTTTGCCCATGTGACCCCCTGAGGCTGAACAGTGACCCCATTCTAACACTGCTTGGTGATACTTAGCAGGAACGACAAACTGCAGTCGAACGTCACCCTGGGGAGTTCATGACTCACGGTAGAGCCGTCCTTGTTTAAGAAGGAACTTGGTTTGGCCTCCCCGTGAATACTTAATCACTCTACCCTTTTGTTTCTTTTGCACGGCAGCACGTGTTGGGTCAGAGTTTTATTCTTGGACAACATCTTGACTACAAATCAGATCTTGCGGCGATGCAATGGTCACCGGGGTGACACAGTTTGGAGCTTCGGCCATGGCTTGTGTTACCGCAGCCGAAGTCTGAGTAGCGTCATCTACAGTGCAACTATACTTGGCACCTACCATGTTGCCTATAATAAGGTCAAATAAAGGATCTGGCATGACAACTGCAAGTGTCTTACCAGTGTAAAATGGAAATGCCACCTGGATACGTGCCTCAGGGGACAATCTCACTGATCCATCAATAAGCTGAGCTTGGGTCTGTCGACCTGTGTATTACTCAGGCCGAACTTTCTCAACAGTACACAGCAGAGACTAGTTCTCACACATGCTGTTTGTTAGTACTGTTAGCCTCTTGAGTAAGTGAGTCCACCCCTGACAGTCAATAACTAATGCTAATAATAATAAACAGGTTCTTGCCAGTGCTTAACTCCTGGCTGGCACAACGGATTTAAGCTTGACACAAAAGAACTGGCCTATGTACCAGTTAAGAATAATGTAAAGGGTTTGTGCAAACTAGGAGCGGCAACTAAAATAAGCTTAATGTGGAGAAATAAAATACGTGTCTAATTACATTAACCTCAAAGAAAAAAACTGTAATTTTATTGATTTCAATAAAATAAATTTACATTATTTGAATCTCAAAAATGAATTCAAAATAACAAGGAGAATACACTCACTCACTCATTCAAAAGCTAATCAGACTTAAGCCTAGAGAAAAAGAACAGAAATACTGGTCACTGATGGGGAGCCAAACGAGTAGTCTGGGCGCCTGTGATGAACACCAAAACGCTGCTATTCGCTAAGCCCGCTTCGCCAGTTCACCGTCTAGGTGGAGATTCAAGAACTCACTGTACAATGGAGGTGCATCTCTATGCTGGGCACAAACGGTCCTACCCTCGAGGGGACTCAAAGCTGACTAAATTCAAATGGGGAAAAGAGGTAGGGGCTGGCAGTGTTTGCCAGAAGTAGGCATGAACTAACTTCAACGGTCAACAGAAAGAAAGTGAACGATATATGCTCACAATAAATCACTCACTGAAAGCACTAATGTCGTGGATATGAATGGTCACTTGTGAAAGTGACAAATGTTCTGAAAACCATCCCGATCAAAGTGAATCCAAGGACGGTTGAACTGAGTGATGCCCAGTGAGAATTTCACTAGAGTTCTTGGTTTTCTCACGAAAGTACAATGTCACGAATTTATAAATATGCCCATGCGAATTCGTGACAGAATTCTAAATTTCTTCGCCGTTACAGTGAGACCTGAACACTGACAAAATCGTTGGAAAACAAATTAATCCGTTCTCAGAGAGCAATGGAAAGATCAATGTTCGGAATATCTTTAAGAGAAAGAAAAAGATCAACTTGGGTGAGAGAGCTGACAAAAGTCAAAGATATTAAAGAAGTTATAAAAGAACAGAAATGGAGGTGGGCAGGCCACATAGCAAGAATAAGGGATAATTGATGGAGCAAAAGGTTGACTGACTGGACACCAAGAGATTGTAAGCGTAGCAGAAAAAGGCCAGACAGGAGGTGGAGGGATGAGATAGACAAATTTTGCAGAGAAAACGTGTCAAAGATTGGCTCAGTCAAGGAATTTGTGGAGAAGATTGAAGGAAGCCTTTGTTCAGCAGTGGACTTGTAATGGTTGATGATGATGATGATGATTTTATATATATATATATATATATATATATATATATATATATATATATATATATATATATATATATTATATATATATATATATTATATATATATATATATTATATATATATATATATTTATATATATATATATATTTATATATATATATATATATATATATATATATATATATATATATATATATATATATATATATATATATATATATATATATATATATATATATATATATATATATATATATTTATATATATATATATATTATTTATATATATATATTATATATATATATATATATATATATATATATATATATATATATATTTTGTTACATAGCCTATGATTTCATCATCCTTTGTGTAATTTTAATGCACAGTATGCTGCATGTTTGATCACGAGCGTGTTCTGCCTCAGTCCCCCCCTTCTACCGTTATAGTAGAGTAAGTCGTTCTCTCTGTTGTTCAGAGCGGGATTGTCAACTCTTTGTCCCCATGGCTTCATTTGCGCGTCCTTCTTACAACTTGTATCAAGCTCTGCTGGCCCCTATATAATGAGCTCAGTCTCTGCATCTTTGCCACTTAGATCTACTCCTCATTTTGTTCACATCTCTGTCCTACCCTGTACAGTTATTATTGTGAGTTCTCAGGAAGTCTCCAACCATCTAGCAGCTGTGTAATTTGAGTATAACTGTTATTGCATTTTTTCTTGTACTGTGTAGCGTAAGGTGTTGATTTGTAGGCCTAGTGAGTTTTTGTAAATCATGTTGGGTTCTTGTTGTTAGCCATTGTTCATAATAGTTTGTATCTGTAATAATTTATCTTTCATTAACTGAGCATTACCCAGTGTATTTTCATTTTATCAGGGCTGACTTAGGTAAATTTACTCTTGCTAATTTCATGTTAGTAGAGGCAATTGCAGTTAACCATATATTTAACCTGTTTTTTGCCATTACATTATCCTTATGAGTCCTGAATGTTTTGTTGTTAGTTTGAGCATTAAACTTTAACTTTTAATTTTACCTAACTCTTTTGTTTTGAACCTGGAACTTTACGGGACAGTAGTGATTTTTAGTATTCTCACTTAAAGTGTACATTATCTTTCTCTGTTCCGTAACATAAATTTGGCGACCTCTCATCAGGATATTCAGGATATTATCATAAGGATATTGCTTGATATTTTGTGACTGTGATTTATTCATGATGTCTACTATTTCTACACTTGATGAAGCCAAAGATTTTTTGTCAAATGTGCAAACAGTGTGTGATGTAGAAAACAGAACAAAGAATGAACTTAAGCTTGTTGCTCAACAATTGGGAATTCCAGCTCACTCTCATCATTCTAAAGATCAAATTGTTGGCATGATTAATAAAAGCTTGTTTAATGTAACTCCTCCAAATGAGCAAACGCAGATTGAATTAGCTAAGTTACAGCTAGCCCTGCAGGAGGCTCGTGTTAAGGAGGCTGAATTTCAAGCACGTGCTAAGGAGGCTGAGTCTCAGGCTAAGGAGGCGGAGTCTCAGGCTAAGCAGGCGGAGTCTCAGGCTCGTATTCAGGAGGCACAGATACAGGCACAAATTGAACTTGCCAGGATTCAGGCAGACCATGAGTATCGCATGAAACAAGGTGGAACTGGCTCATCTAGCTCTAACGATTTTGATGTGGCTAAAAATGTTAAACTTGTCCCTCCTTTTAATGAATCTGATTTAACAAAGTATTTTCAGTTGTTTGAGAGGGTAGCTACAGGTTTTAATTGGCCCAAAAAGTATTGGCCAGTACTCCTTCAAACTGTTCTCACCGGTAAAGCTCAAGTAACTTATGCATCTTTGCCTCAGGATCAATCTGATAATCATGATGTAGTCAAGAGCTTGATTCTTAAGGCCTATGAGCTTGTTTCTGAAGCTTATAGAGTAAAATTTAGGACAACTTACAAGCAAGATAAGCAATCCCATGTTGAGTATGCAAAAATCAAAGAAGATCTGTTAGAGCAGTGGTTAAATTCTAAGAATGTGGATTCTGATTTTGGTAAATTTAAGCAGATGATTTTGCTGGAGGACTTCAAGAGGTGTGTTAATAAAGATGTAAGCCTATATCTTGATGAGAGAAGAATAGATAATTTGTCTGATGCTGCAGTTTTAGCTGATGAATATGTTCTCACCCACAAAAGATATTCTAAAGAAAAAGGGAAAGCTGAGAGAAAGTACGTTGCCTCTACTCAGAGTACAGGTAACAGGAAAGAGAATAAAGATGATGTTTCTCAGGAAGTAAATACCAGCGTCACCTCTAGATTTCAGAAAAGTAAATGTACATATTGTAGTAAGCTTGGTCATACTACGGAGAGATGTTTCAGGAGACAGCGTGATGTGAACAAAAAGGAGTCTTTAAATATTCAGTCAATTGGTCTAGTGTCCACTCTTGAGAGTTCCCAGAATTCTTTAACTGAGTTAACTGAACCTGCTTTGAGGGGTAACTTAAATTCTCATGATGGAGCTCCTCTTTTGAGCAGTAACGTGGGTGACACTCTCAAGAGTTCATGTGCTAATTTCCTGTCTGATGGTTTTGTCAGTCCTCTGGACAGTAATGACAGGAAATCAGTTAAAATATATCGTGATACAGGTGCTTGCCAATCCCTTATGCTGACCAGTGTTCTAGGCTCTAATGTTAATTCCTCTGATGAAACGGTAATTTTACAAGGTGTAGGGAATAATTACTTCTCTGTCCCTCTGTGCAGAGTGAATTTAGAGTCTGGTTTTGTTAATGGTTCCGTTATGGTTGGGTTGGTTGAGACACTCCCAATGTCAGGTGTAACTTTCTTATTGGAAATGATATTGGTGGAAGTCAAGTGTGTCCAGCTCCTCAGTTGTCTGGTGAGCCAGTGGCTGCGACCCAGGATTGTGATGTCCCTGATGTGTTCCCTGCATGTGCTGTCACTAGGGCTAAGTCTAAAGTTACTGGTGATTTAGAGGATAATGATGATGATGATGTTATCCTAGCTGACACTTTTCTTGCTAATTTGGACCACTCACCAGATGAGGCAGTACCCCGTAGTGTTGATAATTTGTCTCGTCATGAGTTGGTTGAGTTGCAGGTTGCTGACCCTGAGTTGAAAGGTCTAGCTAACTCTGCTTGCAGTGAGGAAGAGTCAGCTGGTGCTTCTACTTGTTATTATATAAAGTCAGGAGTGGTTATGAGGAAGTGGAGACCCCCAACAGTATCAGCCGACTGTGAATGGGAGGTTGTACATCAAGTTGTCATCCCTCGTGTTTGTAGGCAGGATATCATTAGAGTGGCTCATGATTCCAGTTTGGCAGGACACCTTGGAGTGAGGAAGAGTGTGGCACGCATTTTGAAACACTTCTACTGGCCAGGTATCTTCAGGGATATTTCCTGGTATTGTAAGTCTTGTCACACCTGTCAAGTTGTGGGGAAGTGTAATCAGACCGAAAAGGTTGCACCTCTAGTTCCCATTCCTCCTTTTGAGGCGCCTTTCACCCGTGTGTTGGTGGATATTGTGGGCCCTCTTCCTAAGACTTCTTCAGGATTTTCTTATGTGTTGACCCTGATTGATATGGCTACTCGTTATCCTGAAGCCATTCCACTTAGAAATATCTCAGCAAAGAACGTGGTTAAGGAAATGCTAGGGTTCTTCACAAGGTTTGGTCTGCCCAAAGAGGTACAGTCAGACTGGGGAAGTAATTTCATGTCAAACGTTTTCAAGCAGTCTCTGAAAGAGTTGGGCATCACCCAGATCACGTCTTCAGCTTACCATCCCCAGACCCAAGGAGCGTTGGAGAGATATCATCAAACACTCAAATCGATGCTCAAGAAATACTGTTTGGAACATCAGAAAGACTGGGATAAAGGTCTTCCATTCGTTGTGTATGCCGCAAGAGAATCTCCAAATGAATCACTGGGCTTCTCACCTTTTGAACTACTGTTTGGCCATGAAGTAAGAGGACCCCTTAAGCTACTCAAGGAATGCTGGCTGTCGGAGGAAGATGACGTCAACCTGCTGGAGTATGTGATGAAGTTCAAAGAACGGCTGTCCACTGCTTTACAGCTGGTGAGAGAGAATTTAGGAGCTGCTCAGGAGAAGATGAAGACTTGGTATGATAAGAAGTCCAGGTTATGCCACTTTCAGCCAGGAGATCAGGTTTTGATTCTGCTACCAGTTCATGGGCAACCTCTTCAAGCCAAGTTTAGTGGTCCTTATTTCGTGGAGAAGAAACTCAGTGATGTCAACTATGTCATCGCCACACCGGATCGTAGAAAGAACAAGCAACTATGTCACATCAACATGCTAAAGTTATATCACAGGCGGGACGAAAATAATCCAGTCTGCACTGTAGCTGTTCCACCCGAGTCTGCAAGTGAAGCTCTCCCATGCAGTATGAGCCTGAGTGATAGTTTGGGGAAGAATCCTGATATCATGAATGATCTGCAGACTAAGCTTTCTCACCTACCTCCCGAGGAAAGGCAGGAGTTTTCGGCATTACTGCAGGAGTACCCGCAAGTGTTCCGTGCCACTCCAGGAAGAACCACTGTGTTGATGCATGATGTCGATGTTGGAGACGCAAAGCCAATTAAACTGCCTCCTTACCTTGTGAACCCAGTGAAAGTTCCTCTCATCCAGAAGGAGCTTGGCTACCTGTTGGACCACAAGATGATTGAGCCCTGTCAGAGCGAGTGGAGTTCTCCTGTCACTCTAGTCCCTAAGCCAGGTGGGTCACAGCGGCTTTGCATCGACTACAGACGTGTTAATCAGATAACTAAAACAGACACTTACCCTCTCCCTCGCGTGGAAGATTGCATAGACAAGATCAGAAAGGCTAGGTACATAAGTAAGTTTGATTTGTTAAAGGGATACTGGCAAGTACCTATGACTGAACGTGCTAGGGAGATCTCATGTTTTGTAACTCTAGGAAAGAAAATGTTATTGCAGATTGCTTATCTAGACTTTAGACAGATTGTTTTAGAGTAATAAGAAATTTCCTTTGTAAATTTCTTTTTCTTTGTGGGGAGGTGTTACATAGCCTATGATTTCATCATCCTTTGTGTAATTTTAACGCACAGTATGCTGCATGTTTGATCACGAGCGTGTTCTGCCTCAGTCCCCCCCTTCTACCGTTATAGTAGAGTAAGTCGTTCTCTCTGTTGTTCAGAGCGGGATTGTCAACTCTTTGTCCCCATGGCTTCATTTGCGCGTCCTTCTTACAACTTGTATCAAGCTCTGCTGGCCCCTCTATAATGAGCTCAGTCTCTGCATCTTTGCCACTTAGATCTACTCCTCATTTTGTTCACATCTCTGTCCTCCCCTGTACAGTTATTATTGTGAGTTCTCAGGAAGTCTCCAACCATCTAGCAGCTGTGTAATTTGAGTATAACTGTTATTGCATTTTTTCTTGTACTGTGTAGCGTAAGGTGTTGATTTGTAGGCCTAGTGAGTTTTTGTAATTCATGTAGGGTTCTTGTTGTTAGCCATTGTTCATAATAGTTTGTATCTGTAATAGTTTATCTTGCATTAACTGAGCATTACCCAGTGTATTTTCATTTTATCAGGGCTGACTTAGGTAAATTTACTCTTGCTAATTTCATGTTAATAGATGCTATTGCAGTTAACCATACACTTAACCTGTTTTTTGCCATTACTTTATCCTTATGAGTCCTGAATGTTTTGTTGTTAGTTTGAGCATTAAACTTTAACTTGTAATTTTACCTAACTCTTTTGTTTTGAACCTGGAACTTTACGGGACAGTAGTGATTTTTAGTATTCTCACTTAAAGTGTACATTATCTTTTTCTGTTCCGTAACAATATATATATAATATATCGTCATCATCATCATCCGGACCTCCTTTCCCACTCAAGGGCAGGGTGAGGAGAAGCAATGTCCAGACAGAATTTGCCCAGTCCAATGGTCCACGCTTTCATTCACTCATCATTTAAGCCCCCGGAATCCTGGCTCTTTCGGATACCCCCAAAACATTCACCACGTTCTATAGCTTCACATAACCATATGCGATTGAGTCAATCCGGACACTGCCACGTTAAAAAGGGGTGCCAATATCCCTGGTTATGCACTTCTCCTCACAACATTCATCCAGCTAGCTCGATCTCTTGTCAGTTCCTTAGCCTTACCGACTTCCAAACCTCTCTTCCTCACAGACTCATCCCCCATTTCCCTCCACCTTCTCCTTGGCCTACCTTGTCTCCTTCCTCCTTCAAATTCGCTCAGATATACCTTTTTCACCACTCTGTATGTATCCATTCTCTCCACATGACCACACCATCTCAGTACATTATCTTCGATTCTGGTGTCCACCAAGTTCCTCACTCCACATCTTTCACGAATCACATTATTTCGCATCCTATCCACCCTCTGTACTCCACATACATTCCTCAGCAGTCCCATCTCCACTGCTCTTACTCTTGACTTTTCATTTTCATGCCACACCATAGTCTCACATCAATTTGCTAAAGTTGGCACTAACACTCTCCCATGTAAGCCTTGTGCAGCTGCTGCACTCAAGCCTCTTTCTTATCAATGCCTTCATTGCAGCAGCTACTTTTCTTCCTTGTGTCACTCTACTTTCCACTTCTTTTGCACATTTTCCTCTCTTTTCTATCACTGTATGGGGGTACTTGAACTCTCTCACCAATTCCAGTCTCTCTCCATTCACTGTACCATCACACTGGGAGTCACTGTCTCTCTTAATAGTCATCGCTTTACTCTTTTCTACATTTTCTCTCAAGGTACGACGCTCACAGACGTCAGCAAAACTCTGCACTAGTCTACTAAGTTCTTGTCCGGTACTTGCAAGCAGTACTGCATCATCAGCATATAACAAATTTGAGATACTCCGTCCATCACCATTCATTACCAACGCCATCCTTCTCTCCATTACTCGTATTTTTAGTTCTCTCATCACCCCATCCGTATATATATTGAACAACCATGGGGACATTACACAACCTTGTCGCACGCCCACACCGATCATGAACCATGTACTTTGATGCCCATTAACCCTTACACATGCTTCGCTACCATCATAAAAACTCTTGACAGCATCTAGCAGCTTACCATCTACACAGTACATTCGCAAAACTTTCCACAATCCCTCTTTGTCTACTTTGTCATATGCTTCTTCTAGATCCATGAATACCATAAACACCTTATAGTCCTTCTCACTAGCCTTCTCTGCTATCTGTCTCACTGCAAATATTTGATCCACACATCCTCTGCCACTTCTGAAGCCACTCTGTTCATCACTCACTAGGACTTCTGATATCTCTCTTACTTTATAATAATTCTTCCATATACCTTTCCTACCACGCTCAGTAAACTTATGCCACAATTATTCTTCAGCTCGCTTCGCTCACCTTTATTTTTGTACAGGGGTACAATCACAGCCTTTTTCCACTCTGCAGGCACAGTTTCACTCATTCCATGCCGTCTTACATATCTCCAACAAGCAATTCATTCCACTCTCTCCTCAACGCTTAGGCATCTCTCCATACATCTCAAAAACCCCAGCTGCTTTCCCATTTTTCAGCTGCTTCACAGCACTCTTCACCTGCGTGAGTGTCACGTTTCCTGGCACAGCCTTCCTTTTCTGCACCACTCTAAAACCAACCATGTTTACAGCTGCTCTGTTATCTCTATTCCCATTTATCAGGCTTTCAAAATATTTTTTCCTTCTGGTCCTTACTTCATCTCCATGGGTTAATAGTCTATCACCTACATCCTTCACACCATCACATTTCATTCCACTATAATTTCTACATTTCTGCACCTCTTTCCAGAATAACTTCCTATTTTCAGGGTAGTTTTTTGCATTTATTTTTCTTCCTAGATCATCATTTACCTCCTTCCTTTTCCTCTTCACTAGTCTATTTAGGTGCTTCTTGCTCTCAGTATATTCAGTTCTTATTTCAACTGAACCACTGTCCAATAACCACTTCTACCACTTCTTCCTCATTTCCTCTACTCCTGTATTAACCTCATCATCAAACCATGCCGTACCTTTCTTCTTTTTTGTTACTCTTGCCTCATCACAGACTGCTTTAGCATTCCTAACTAAGCAGTCACTATATACACATTCCACAGGCTGTCCAGATCCATTTCATTCCAATGCACTGATTCTATCTCCGCCTTTACTTTGGTCCTGCAATCATCTGCCATTTCTTTGATCCTCAGCTTCTCAACTTTTAGTTTTTCTCCTTGACTGCTCCTTTCTCTCCTGATCCACTTCACTCCTCTCAGCTTGATCTTGCATACCACAATCATGAGATCTGACAGACCTCCACATCGTCCACTCACGGCCCTCGTATCAACAACCATTCCCATCATCGACCTCTCTACGAGCACGTAATCAATCAAGCTTCTTTCAACACGATCCCCGTTCCCTCTAAACCATGCATATTTATGTTTATCATTGTGTATGAAATACAAGTTACAAATGCTCAACCTCCTCTCGTTAGTCGCTTCTCATTATCATTTTCTCCTGGTACTCCATTACAAACCATTAAGTTATCCTAAGGACCACTGCCATCTCTTCCATTCATATCACCCATTACAATCACTTTATAGCTGCCAGGCATTTCTCCCATTACTTCATCCAGCTCATCCCAAAACCTGTGTTTCTCCCACACACTCCTGTCCTCACACGGTGCATAAGCTACAACCACCACCACTTGCACCTTCTCAGACTTTAACTTGAGATACATACACCTCGAGCTGACACATTTGTAGTGTCTCATTCCACTCTGTCACACCTCATTCATCAACAAAGCAACTCCTTCCTTGTATCTTCCTCGCCCATCCATGCCCAATCTTACACATTTCACCCCTCCCACTTCTCTTCACACCCTTTCATCTTCGTTTCACACAATGCCATCACGGCATATATACATATATATATATATAGATAGATAGATAGATAGATAGATAGATAGATATAGATAGATAGATAGATAGATAGATAGATATGATGTTAGTTTAGCAGTAGTAGCAGGAATTAGTAGTAGTAGTGGTAGTAGTAGTAGTTGTAGTAGTAGTAGTAGTGGTAGTAGTAGTGGTAGTAGTAGTAGTAGCGGCAGCAGTAGTGGTAGCAATAGTAGCTTTTCTAGTCTATCTCTGAATCACCATCTTCTCTCATATATGTGTATCTCACCACTCATCTATCTATCCCTCGCGTCTTTGGTTCCCTCTCCACCTTGCACATATACTCCCCCTAGTCAGTTTCATTATCCACCCCCCTCTCTCATATATCTCTCCACTCCATCCCGCATCTCATCCTCAGGTTTACCCCTACCCCTCACATACACTTTTCTGGTCAGTCTCTTATTCCCCATCCTCTCATATATCTCTCCAATCCATCCCTCCATCTCATCCCTGGTCTCCCCCTCCACCTCACTCATATATATGCTTCTAGTCAGTCTCATTCCCCATCCTCTCACATATCTCTCCACTCCATCCCTGTATCGCATCCTCAAGTTGCCCCTACCCCTCACATACACTCTCCTTGTCAGTCTCTCACTCTCTATCATTTTAGTTAATAAATCTAGACTTTTTCGCACAGGGTAGCAACCTCAAAGTGAACAAACACTGGGAAAATTCCCACTAACCCACCAATATTCTCCCTTCGAGTGATTTGTGGGGATGAGGTTGGTATTAGTGGGGCAGGGAAAGAGGAAAGTAATGTGTGGGTGTGAAGTGTGGAGAGAGAGAGAGAGAGAGAGAGAGAGAAGCTTAATCTCTCCCTCTCTGTCTGTTTGTCTGTCTGTCTTTCTGTCTGTCTTTCTGTCTGTCTTATATGGTCATAAACATCCATCCATCCTTTGATACATACATACACATTTATAGTCATAGATAGATTATAGATAATAAATAGATAGATAATAGATTAAAAGCTAGATAGATAACTAATTTCACTTTACATCTGAAGAGGGTTTAAATGAGACAAAAAACTGCTTCTCCATAATTAAGCACATTTTCAATAAGTGGTTCTAGTTAAATAATTTGAGAAACATATTATTTTATTATTGCATTATAAAAAAAATATATTGGATTTCCTACTACCGTTTGCCTTCCTCTATACTCTATTGTGTATTATAACATGTTCACTTTAACTTGGCCTAAAATTGCCATCTCTCCATCTTGAATTCTAAGCTGTTACAAGAGATTAAAACCAGAATATGATGCCAGTCATGAAGAAGTGCTATGGAAGGAATGGAGAGCGTGAAAGAAACTACAAAATAACCAAAAAATCGGGTCCAAATTAGAGTAAAACGAGAATAATTTGCTTAATTGCTAATCATTACCTAACACATCATGGGTATGCGGCCGTGTGATGTGTCCGGTTCAGAGAAGGTGGACTCCCCTGCCCTGCACAGTCCCGGGTCACCCTTGGGCAAGGTGTAGCACCCGTTAGCCCAACAAAATTATACTAGCTGCATGGTTACCATCGCCCCAGGAGGTACTACCATGGCAGTGACGTGGTAGCTGGCCATGCACAACACTCCCAGGCGGGGAACTCAGCCACATTTACCAAGTATACAAAGTCTGGGCTGACACTACTACTCATACATATCTCCTATACACAGCTGGCCATGAACAACACTCCCAGGCAGGAAACGCAGCCACATTTACCAAGTAGACAAAATCTGGGTGACACTACTACTCATACATATCCTATACACAGCTCATCCTCTTGGGGGTATTCCCCCTTCATTTTACCTACACCTCGCCGTGTGGAAGGACCCTGTTCCCACCCTGGCTAGGAGCTGCCTGCCACATGAAGGTGTTGGTTGTTTGTGATCGATGGATCTCATAGACCACACAGACAGCATCAACATCTATACACCACTACCACTACTACTGAGAGGGGGAAGGAGGGAGGGAAGGGGGGAGTGGGGAAGGAAGGGATGGATGGTGTAATACGAGAGAAGTAAAAAAAAAAAAAACGAAAGAGGAAGAATCTCATTCAGTAAGGTCAGCAAAAACTAACCTCTCCCTCTCTGTCTCTCTCGAACGAACGAACGACATGGCTTAACAGTTGCTCTTTGGCTAATTATTTTACCTACTCCATATTATCATTCCCTCGTATGTTATGTATATCTTTTAAATACTGTACCTTCATAATCTGCATTAATAAAGTATAGAAGAATACTGGGGTAGGCTGCCCAGCCCAGGGAAGTACTACCGCCAAGGTAACGGGAGACTCAAGGAATAGCCTGGATTCCATTTTCTCTGCCAGGTCTTGGTAGCTGGTTACACATCTTTCTGCTTTACACATCAGGGGGCATCAGGCTGCCTTTAAATAACACACACACATCCACATTATATCACATTGCCTTACACCGGCTATCCTCTCTCCATAAAACACTGATCTTGTCATTACATATACACATTCCACAACATATCCCAGCTCCCCCCCCCCTCCATAAAAATAACCATGGCTGCTGCTGTACTGGGAAATAGTGCAGTGGTTTCTCGAATGACCACTACCGACAGAGTTGGGTCATCTGCACAGGGCTCTTCCGGTCGTCATCAAGCTACCATGCCACCTTCAGTGTTGCGGCGCCCCAAAACTGCTAGTCAGTGAATATAAAAAAAATTTCTTCTTCAGTATTAGGGGACTTCAATCCAACATCAAGTCTGTTCACAATTTCCTCCAGTTTGAATCCCCAGATTTGTTATTTTTGACAGAGACTCAGGTAAGCTCCACCTCCGATTTAACTAGATTAATTTTCCTGACGAATGAGGATGTGAAGGAGCGTTGTGGTGTTGAAGTGGATGTGATAGGAAGCGTTATGAGGAACACACTGAGGTGGTTTGGCCATATGGAGAGGATGGAGGGTGAAAGACTGACGAAGAGAGTGTATGTGAGTGAGGTGGAGGGGGAAAGAGGGAGGGGGAGGCCGAGGATGAGATGGAGGGATGGGGTGGAAAGGTATACGAGAGAGGGGTGTGTGAGTTGGGAGCAGGGGAGTGAAATGGCGGGGGACAGGGCGACTTGGAGGCGATTTGTTTGTGCCCACCCCAAACGGGATTGAGGCGTTTGGCAATAGATAGATAGATAGAATTTTCCTGTCATATCTTGATTCATAATTTCAGACCCAAAGGAGTATGTTGCCTTGCTAAATAAGAAATTGCCGTGGAGGGGATAACTAAATTTAATTATCCTTATTTCGAGTATTGAATATGCAAATTAAATTCTTTGGGTAAAATCTAGCATTTCTGTTGTGTTTATTGTTCCCCTAATGCCCCTCAAGCACCAAGTTTATTTGACTGTATTCACAACTAAGCATAATCAACATTAATACTGCATTAGAAATTACTATCCTGGGTGATTTCAATATCCATAATGATGGATGGCTCACTTATTCAGCCAGAACTGATGACTCTGGTCTTGAATGTGAGCTATCTG
This sequence comes from Coenobita brevimanus, assembly GCF_032717465.1. Lineage (NCBI taxonomy): Eukaryota > Metazoa > Arthropoda > Malacostraca > Decapoda > Coenobitidae > Coenobita > Coenobita brevimanus. The sequence goes on from NC_137027.1 coordinate 19,433,683, forward strand.
CAGGCTCATTTAATCTCATCCACTCAGTCAATCAACCCGTGTACCAGACAACTCCAATCAAAATCCCCACCTATTGGACGTGTTTCAAACAACCAATTCAGATAATTATTATGTCGAAGTGAAGTCCCCCTTCAGATCCCCTGATCATTGTCTGATACAAGCCATTAGTTCAACACCTACCACGTCCTCCTGCTCTGAACCTGTTATGGTGTCTAAATGGCACATCAACAGGGCAGACTGGGAGGATTTCCAAAATTTTTTCATGGATGTTTCTTGGACCTCATGTTTCCCTCAAGATGCCAACTCCAAATTGGGCCACATACAGATTACATTAAAGTCGGCAAGGTAACATTCATTCCCCATCAGAGTTACAGAAAAAGATGTAATTCACCTGAATGGTTTGACTACAATTGTGACTGAGTAACATAACAAGAAACAAGAGCCTATAACACTTACACAAGGACCAAAACTAAATGAGCCTTTACCTTTAAGAAGCCTTTATTATAGAAATATCAGAAACTGTGCCAAAACTATTATCAATCTTTCTAAATCAAACTTTTTTCATAGACAAGCTAACAAACAACTAAACAACCCAAATGATAACAAAATATTCTGGTCTACCCTTAATTCATTCAAATCTAACTTCACTACCATCTCTTCCATTCCACTGTTACAGTCCCCCAGTGGAAATTTAGTAAGTGACCCACGGAGAAAAGTCAACATTCTTCTTGATATTTTTTCAACAATCACCCCTAGACACAGAAAGTCACAGTATTCCCGTACTTGATTTTAATTCCCCTCAAATACCCCCTTTCAAGATTCACATAAGATACGTACAGGCTGTATTAAAGAATCTCTCAGTATATAAAGCTACTGGTCCAGATGAAATTTCTTCTGTTGTACTTAAAAATTGCTCCCCAGTGTTGGCTCCTGTATTGGTAAAATGTTTCTGCTTATACACCTTTACCTCAAGTTTTCCAGCCTCTTGGAAAGAAGCAAATACTGTATCCACCCTGTTCCTAAGAAGGGAGCCACATCTGATCCATCAAACTATAGACGAATCGCTATAATTTCCGTTCTTTGTAAAGTTTTTGAGACACTAATAAACACATAGCCAAGCACCTAGAAATCTATAAATTAATCAATGACCGGCAGTATGGTTTTAAACAAGAACGTTCAACTGTAGACTTTTTTTTGCCTTCTTACCCATTAGATTAACAAAATAATAGATCAACATGGTGAAACACACACAATAGCATTTGATATTTCAAAAGAATTTACCAGAGTGTGGCAGCAGGCCATATTGTCTAACATGTCACACTGTGGCCTTGCCTCACTGGTCCCTCTAATTTCGTCTTAAATTCATTATAGAAAAATACTAGTATTGGTAGATAAAAATTATTCCCAATTTCATTCCATAATGCTGGCGTACCTCAGGGATCAGTTTTGGCCCCAACTCTCTTTCTCATTCATGTCAAAGACCTCCTTATCTGTCACTCACAACCCAATACACTCTTATCCTGATGACTCGACACTTCATAGTTCTTTCACATTTAGTACCTCCTTACACAATCTGATATTATAAATTCCCAAATAAACACAGCAATTTCTCTGAACCAGGACCTTTCTAAAATTAATCAGTAGGTACAGACAAATCTAGTGTCATTTAATGCTCAGAAAACTAAATACATCAATTTCTCCAACAGAAAGAATCCGTCAGATTCCCACATAACTTTAAATGATGTCATTATTCCTATATCTACTACACTTGATATCCTAGGTGTCAAACAAAACAACAACCTAAACTGGACAGCTTATGTTAAATCCCTCCCTAAAAATGCTTCTAAAAAACTGGGACTCTGTACAAAGTTCGTGAATTCTTCACTGACGAGCAGTTGGCCACAATATACAAAAAGTCAAGTGCGTTCTTAGATTGAATACTGTTCGCCACTGTGGAGTGGATGTGGAGCAGTTGCAACGAGGCAGTTGGACAAAATTCAAAATAAAACCATTAGATTAATCAATAATCCTGCCAATTCGATGGACCTTCCTCCATTTTCAGTACATAGAAATGTTGCATCTTTAGCATTATTATACCGATATTTTTACCGTAACTCCTCTGAAGAACTTCCTTCAATTGTGCCTCTCCTCCACATTTTCCCCCGAAATACTCGGGCAGGTGGGAGCGCCCGTGAACTTACACTCTCTCCCCCGCAATGCAGAACCTCTGTTTATCAAAATTCATTTATCCCCAGAACTACTACTCGCTGGAAATCACTTCGTGGGAGTTGCTTCCCACAAACATTTTTTCCACTTTTATTTATATCCAGTTTTTATCTATATTCAATGAATGGAGGATGACTTTAGGCACACGCACTTGTTTTTTTCATTTCCTTTGTTTTTTTCTTCCTCCGTTCATTCTCATAAAAAAGTATATATTAAAATGCCAACGAAAAGGTTTTACGGAATATTCACAAATACCGTTCTTTTTCTTCTCATTACCCACCATCATCACCACGACAGCCACCACTACCACCTTCATCATTCTCCTCTTCCTCCTCCCATTATCATCATCTCCATCATCATCTTAACCGTATATCAGATGAGGAACTATCGCCCTCAGTCAGTCTTTCCCTCTTTCTAAGGCCTCCAGCCATTTAAACTCTACCAGACAGCCTGAAGGAGCAAGGGGGCTGTTGTTGTCAAGATTTCTCTGTCTATAATACCAGTCAATAATACCCACACCAGACCGCACCACCACACAGGACAATACCACACCAGTCAATAATAGCCACACCACACCACACCACCACACAGGATAATACCACACCTGTCGATGATAACCACACCACACCACAACACAGGACAATACCACACCAGTCGATAATACCCACACCATACCACCACATAGGACAATGCCACACCAATCAATAATTGCCACACCCCACCACCACACAGGATAACACCACACCAGCCAGCAATAGCCACACCACACCACACCGCACCACCACACAGGATAATACCACCCTAGTCAGTAGCAATCACACCACACTACACAGGATAATACCAAGCCAGTCAGTAACACCCACACCACACCACACCACACCACACCACACAGGATAATGAGATATGGTATTTCACTCTATTAACAGTATATCTGGCGAGAGAGAGAGAGAGAGAGAGAGAGAGAGAGAGAGAGAGAGAGAGAGAGAGAGAGAGAGAGAGAATTATTATTATTATTATTATTTTTTTACCTTTTCATGTAATCCATATCACATCCAAGCGACTTTATTAAGCACAGGAGGGAAATTTGGAACAAGGCAGGGGGAGATGTAGCCCTCATTAACCCCTTCATATTGCTAGTCACGAAGAAGTGCTATGGGAGGGATGTAGAGCTGTAGCATTGTCTTGTTCTGCCACTAAGCTAAGTGAAATAAGCTGCAAAGAGACGAAAATCTGGGCCAAGCTAAGGTGAAAGGACTATATTTGTCATTGTTTTTGTTGTTGATGATTTCTTGTTACTGTTTTTGTTGTTGTTTGTTTCTTGTTTTTCACTTTGTTTTTGTAGTTGTTGTGGTGGTATTGCTGTTGTTGTTATTTCTTCTTGTTTATTTGTCATTCTTGTTGTTTTGTTATTGTTGTTTTTGTTGGTGTTCTTGTCGTTCTTGTTAAGGATAGTGAAGCCGAGTTCTTGCTTACGACTGCCGTACTGCGCGACGACCACTGGGAGCTTCACGACGACCTTTACCACTAACTACTGCCGATGCTGGGGTCACCTCGAGTCGTACTGGTCGTCTTCGTTGTCGTTGTGGGCTCCTCGGACGACCTCTTCAACCTGTAGATGCAGGATGGCTCGCAGTAACACCTGCCGTCTGAACCCTTGTAGCAGCAGGGATCAGGCCCACACGGAGGGGGAGGGGGGATTGCTGTGACTGTTGTGGGTTAGGAAGTAAAAACAAGAGTAGTAGTGATGATAATAATAGTAGTACTGATGATAATAGCAGTAGTGATTAGGATAATAAAAACAGCAGTATTGATAATGATAACAGAAATAGTGATAATAATGGTATTTAGAATGATAATAATGGCAATCGTAATAATAATAGTAGTGATAATACTAATAGTAGTGATATTGATAGTAGTAGTGATAATGATAAAAGTATTAGTGATTATAATAGTAGTAGTGATGATAATAACAGTAATGGTAGCAACAGAAGTGTTAATAACAGTAATGGTAGCAACAGAAGTGATAATAACAGTAATGGTAGCAACAGAAGTGATAATAATAATAGTAGTAGTGACGATAATAATAGTACAGTAGTACTGATAGAAGTAGTGATTTTAATAATAGTTATAATGATAACAATAGTAGTAATGATGATAACATTAATAGTAGTAGCGACAATAATAACAGTAGTAGTGATAATGATAATAGTAGCGATAATAGTAGTAGTAATAATAATAGTAAGGATAATAGCAGTAGTGAAGATGATAATAGTAGTAATGATAATAATAATAGTACTAGTGACGATAATAATAAAAATGGTGATAATAAGAGTAGTGATGATAGTACAGTATTAGTGATAATGATAATAGTAGTGATAATAATAAGAGTAGTAGTGATAGTGACAATGATAATACTAATTATAATAGTAATAATAATAACAACAGGAATTACAATAAAAATGATAATACTAGCAGTAATAGTAATAATGATGATAGCAATAATAACAAGCCTTTACCAAAGACGTATCCTCATCATGGGGTAAAGAATATGTAGAAATGCACTAATAGTTATGCCAATTTCATATATATATATATATATATATATATATATATATATATATATATATATATATATATGTATGTATAAATAAGGGCATAAACTAGAACTCGTACACTATTTTTAACTGTCCCCGCCCCGGAGGAGCTTGGAGATGGATAGGCTATTGTTTTTACTCTTTTTGTTTGTTTATTTGACCTCTGCCTGTCTGTCAACAGCTTTACGTGAAAACTAGAGATGCAATTTTGACAAAAATCATAAGGATGATGGGCTTCGACCTCCTGAAGATCTGATTAAATTTTGGCCCAAAATGGGCCCAGACCCAGGCTGTGGACCCCAAAAAATGAAAAAAAAAAAAAAAATCCCCATAACCGTTTTCAAATTCGTCACATCGACATGGAACCAAAACCTAAAGGTGCATCGTCAATATTCACCCGATTTTCTCCAAATTTTGTGACATCTTTGACTAGATACCCTGTTGTGTTTACATGCCAGCACTAAAATGACTGCCGGACACAGGTTTGCTGTGCCTTGGCACCGCTTCTTGTTTTTAAACCAGTCAAGTCCCGAACTATGTCGCACCTCCGACACCCCCCAATTCCGAGGTATTTTCGATTTTTTTTTTTTTTTTGCTAAAACCTCTGTATCGAAAATTCATACAGAAATCGCTCACCTGAGGTTTAAAATACTCGATCCAGGTAGCAGTACCTCCTTACCGTACTGGGTTTTCTAACAGGCTGGCACCAAAGAAAACGAGTTCTATGGGAGGGTAACTATTTCACACCACTCATAAAAGGTATTTATTTATTTACTTGTTACGAATTTATATATAGTATGAGAGTATATTGGTTTTCAAACAGTAATATAGGCATTATAAGCATTGTTTCACTCACTAACTCATCACCATACCTGACCTTTTTTTGCCACATTACCTGATCATCATTTCTGACTGTTTCTTTCTCTAATGCTATGTAAACTTTGTCCTCCACATTGTCATCAATTGGGGAATCACTCTGGTGCTGAATGTCTTTATTGGTCAGGTCACTGGTAACAGGTGAATTGCCGAGACAATGGCATGCGGGGGGGGGGAGGTTTATGCGGTGTAAGGCATTGCCCCATGCTTGGCATCTTGTAGAGGAATAGAGGAAGGTGTCCCGTGTATACATACGAAAAATCACGCGCGAAAATTGAAAATTGTGCAAATTATGAACCTTGCAATTGTGCAACGTACCAGTACATCGTCGGGACTGGCAAATGCAAAATGTTGCAACGTATCCATACGTCAACAGGATGTCTTGGGTTAAGATGTTAAGATGTTCCAGCAAGTAATTTCCAAGATACAGGTATTTACAGATTAGTTTCCATGTTTTGATATAGCTCGTAAAATTCTTGAAATGTGGAAGTTTCATACATAAGTACATAAATCACGGTTTATACTCTATTTTTCTGTAAGCTAAGAAGAGATTCCAGCAAGAAGTTTGCAGAACATAACACTAGAAAGCGCTTAAAGAGCGCATACCTCAGCCAGTACCATTGCATTAAGAAGGATACAGATCCATACAAGTGGATATAGGATCCGGATGCTCCCCCCATATTTAATCAGTTCGTTTTTGGGCCATGGGCCATCTTTCTATTAAATGCCATTGAAATTTATTGCGAACTTTTGGAGATATTGTATGGGATACTTTGGATCCGGATCCGCCCCCCCAAATTTAATAATTCTTCCTTTGCCCATGGCCCACCCTTCCACAAAATTTAATCAAAATCCACTCATAACTTTTTGAGTAACCCTGCTAACAGACAAACACACCAACAAACGTGGGGTAAAACATAACCTCCTCTGCAGAGGTAACAAGACAGATTTGTCCTTATATGGTCATAGCTCGTGAAGTACAGACAATATGGCAATTTTACCTATACGGGCATCAACTACGACACATACTCTATCTTTCTGTGTGGTAGGAAGCCAATCCACCTGGTAGTTTACGAGATACAGGCCCGGACGGAA
>NC_137027.1:19442973-19462973 GCF_032717465.1 Coenobita brevimanus
GGTTGCATGAAAAACAAAAATTATATTGAGAGTACATTTGTAGATAGACAGATGGATAAATAGATATAAATATGGATACATGAACATACTGTATATGTATATACACGTATATATATATATATATATATATATATATATATATATATATATATATATATATGTGGATATATAATTTGACAGACAGATGAAGGTATAATGAAAGAAAATTTACATACATAGGTATCAAGACTGATACATCGGTATACAGAGAGACAGATGGATAGATAAGCAGACAGAAAGATATAAATAAACAGACACAGATAAATGAAAAGATAGATAAACAGACAGACAGACAGGTAGATAAACAGGCAAATAGATAAAGGTAAACATTTAATAATTTCATTGTCCTTACTAATAATAAAAATAATAATATATCACAAACCAAAAATAAAAGTATGAATTGGAAATTATTATAACTGGTTTAAAAAGGGAAATTTATGGATGGCAAAATAATTAAATCTTTTTCGAAATTCAGTTTGCATACCTTTTTGTTCAGGTGATTCCAGCTAACACCCGTGTCTCCTTAACACATCTTCCTGGGTGATTTGTATTACATATTGCACCACAATTTTTTCTTATATATATCGTTTTCATATCCATATAGTTTGCATCAGGAATATATAAAAGAGGATATGGATATTACATATCCAGAATAATTTGCCACAGGAGGGATGTTGCTAGTCTTGAAGGCAACTGGATGGCTGTGTGTGGGTTTGGGTTGTGTAGGGTACTTTTATGTGTGTGTGTGTGTGTGTGTGTGTGTGTGTGTGTGTGTGTGTGTGTGTGTGTGTGTGTGTGTGTGTGATTATTGATTGTTTTCGATTTCGGGGTGACGATGAGTGAATAATAAGAATAGTGAAAGATGAGTTCTGGACAAAAGTGGAAGAGCGCATGGAAAAGTTTGAAAGAAATGAAAGAGTGTTTTTTATTGGAGATATCAATGGAAAAGTAGGGAATGTGAAGGTGGATGGAGTAGTTGGTGAGTGGGGTGTGCCTGCAGACGTGGATGAGAATGGCAGTGCTCTAATGGACATTTGTGCCAGGAGGGGGTTGGTGATAGCCAATTCCCTCTTCAGGCACAAAATGATCCACAGGTATACGTATTGAGTGATGAGAAGGGTGGGTGGTGATCTGACTCAATGGAAGGCAAAGAATGATTATGTGAGTGTGTATGAGAGAATGAGGCGTCAGGTAATGAATACAAGAGCATACAGAGGTTGTGGGTGTGGACTTTCTGACCACCACTTGGTAGTGGTGAAAGTCAATTTTGAAATGAAGTGAAGAAACAGAAAAAAAGGACAGGACGAAGTAGTTCTTACAAGAAGGGTAGAAAGGTTACAAGAGGATGGAAAAAAGGCAGAATATAAGAAAGAAGTGGAGGAATGATTGGGTATACATGATTTTGGATCAGACAGGGGACGTGGAAGGTGTGTGCAAGATGTTCATTCACAGAGGAAATCTTTCCAGCATGTGAGGTGGTGAGTGGGGTGATGAAAAGACGAAAGAGGGTCCAAGGAACAGCATGGTGAATTGAAGAGGTGAGTCAAGCTGTGTCACAAAAGAGGAAAACATCTAGTGAGTGAATGTGGAATAGGGATGTGGAAGAAGTTGAGAGACAGAAGAGAGCATTATATGTAGAGAGGAAGAGAAAGGTGAAATGATTAGCAAGAGATAGTAATAAGAGAGTGGATGAAGAATTTGGAAGGAATTTGAGTGTAAAGTGGAAGGAATGTAAGAAAATGTTCTGAAGAGAGGTACAGAAAGGTAGACAGGGAGTTAAAGAAGTTTGTTGGGGGGGTAAGAGATAAAAAATGGTACGGTAGATTGCTATAGACTGTTTGACTGACCTGTGCAACTGAGATGTATGTGGCAAGTAGGGTGTGTTTGATAAGCGGCTGCTGATAGGCTGCTGCTGATGTCATTGAAGTACTCTAATTGCAGGCATGTATTGTTGTGCAACATGCGGACGTAGGTGTACACCATGGGTGGATTTTATAGCGCAACATGCAGAAGTAGGTGTACACAGTGTGTGAATGTAGTGCAACATGAGGACGTGGTTGTACACGATGGGTGAATAATTTGTTTCAAACGTCACTCATCGTTTTATGAAACTTTATAATCAACTTTAATTTTCTTCGATAACAGTAAGCTTTTAAAGCTAATTTTGACCTCTTCAGTTTCGGATATTAGTTCATATTTAATCTGGCAGCTTGTGCTGAAGGCAGTTTAAAACTATAAATATATATGAGTTAAAACAAGAATAGGTGTAGATTTATATCATTGGCATCCAATCAGCAGCCACTACTCAAACACACACTACTCAGCCCATGCATCTCAGCTGCACTTTAGTGGCGATGGGAGAAAAAGTGAGCAGATGGCGAGAACACTTTAAGGAACTGTTGAACATAGAGTATGAAAGTAATGGAATATAAGTGGCTGGGGAATGGCTGGGAGAAAGAGGGATGTGAGAAGAAATGAAGATATCCGTAGAATGAAGTTGTGGAGGCAATGAATAAAGTCAAAATGGGGAAAGCCTCAGGAAATTATGGAGTTATGGTGAAATGCTGAAACATGGGGGAGAGATGGTAGTAGCATGGATATGAAAGATATGCAAATTGGTCTGGGAGGCAGGTAATGTCCCGGAGGACTGGTAGTCAAGTATAATTATCCACCTGTACGAAGGAAAAGGGGAAAAAGAAGTGTGTGGTAATCATCTCTATCTATCTATATACCTAGGCTGCTTCCCCCGAGGAAAGGGAGCTAGCCGAGACAGGACGACACACTCCCCAATTACTCATCCATTCAAACACATTCATTCGCATCTTAGCCCCAAAGGGGAGAATGGACAGATCCTCACGGCACCACACCGCACAAGGGTCAACTGCGCAATTAAATTAGTGACATCCGCAGCAGGGCCCGACAGCAGAGCTGGTTTACCCCTGCCACATCATAACAGACTCATCCCCTTACCCACACCTGACCTGAAATAGCTGATTAGACCAAATGCGGGAGAATATCCCCTCAGGGCTGCGTCATCACTTATTCATTCACAATTTCTCTCCATTTACTTCTGTCACACACAGCCACTCTTCCTTGCTCAACAGACATCCCTCTCGCATCCAGCGCTCTCTTCACACTGTCCATCCATCCTATTTGTGGTCTTCCTCTCAGCCTTACACCTCTCACATCGGATCTAGTTATCTTTTTCACCAATCGCTCATTATCCATTCTCTCCATATGCCCAAACCATCGCAACACCCTCTGCTCAACTCTACCAGCCATCTCCCGAACAACTCCAGTTCTCCTTTGCACTTCATCATTTCGCACTCAATCCATATGAGTAACTCCACACATATTATTATTATTATTATTATTATTATTATTATTATATTTCAGTAGCTTTTTCTCGTTATTATTATTATTATTATTATCATTATTACTGTAGATAATATGTCCAATATATGTAACATACACAGTTTGTGATTTATTATTGTTAACATAATGCGTCTATTATTATAGTTCTGTAATATACCAGTGATACCAGTTTGTCACGAGTCGGCTAGTGACATTGGCTTTTGTGGGAAACCGTGAACTTAAGTGGAATCCCAGTTTATCGTTCAGTTAACCGCTCATTCGGACGGAAGCTTTGTCAAATCAGTTTTTCATTGTCATACGTGATCGTCCTTGTGTGAGACATTAGCGCTTCCGCTGAGCGATTTGTTTTGGGTGCGTTTCGCTCACTTAGCCATAAAAAAAAAAAACGCGGCGATAGCCTTCTTTCTTTCCCACGAATAGTCAGTCAAGTGTTTGCTGTGACGGAGAGAGGTCCTGTGCTCCAGAAGGTGAGAAGCCAGCTAGTACCCAAACTCCACTTTACAGTTCTCCAAGCTCCCACTCTTGTTTGGGTGATACACAGCATTCATTGACCAGTATTTCTTTTCGTTTTCCTAGTCTTAAGAGTTTAATTAAGGCGTTTTTCCTAGGCGTAAGAATTTAGCTTTTGAGTGAGTGAGTGCGATCTCATTAATTTGATTTTGAAATGTAACGTTTAATTTATTTTGTAATCAATAAATTTTACAGTTCTTTTTTTGAGCTTAATGTAATGTAAATTCTTGTTTCATTTCTCCATAATTAAGCTTATTTCCCATATAGCTCCTAGCTTGCATAAACGTTTGCCATTCATAACTGGTACTTAGGCCAGTCTTGTATTAAGTTTAAAATCTGTTGTGCCTCCTAGGAGTTAAGCATCAGCAAGAACCTGATACTATTATTAGTAGTAGTTATTTATTGTCAGGGGTGAAGAAACTTTCTCCAGAGGCTGACAGTACTAATAATCAGCATTTGTGAGTAATTAGTCTCTGCTGTGTACTGTTGAGAAAGTTTATAAATTCTCGTTCTGAGAAAATCGGCGAAGTAAGCCAGCGTAAATAATCATTGCTTGATGTAGCAAGACAATCATTGTCCCTGCTCTGCAATATTATTGAACATTATTATCAATTAAATATTATTAGCATTTATTTTAAAAACCCCGTGACAATTGGCGACCTCGCCAGGATATTAACTCCTAGCTCTAAAGCTACTCACGAGATAATACTCACTCGTTCATATTTAGGTATTTATCATTAAAGTTTATAGGCACAAGTTTACTGGTTGTTACCGTTAATTTAGCAAGTGAATTTTGCTTTATTAATCCAAACAGTACTTAACTTTACTTAGTACTTTATTTTTGGTAACTCCAGACGATTTTATTCGCTCCTGGGTAGCCGCCGTACCCATTGTGTTAATTATTGAGTCTTCTCAGTTATTTGCATTTTTGCTTTAATCTTTGCCAGTTAACTAGATAAGACTGGTCACCACGAGCTTGTGTCTGTACTCTTTACTTGTGTTTATTAGTATTCGTTTGCAAAGCAGTCAGTACTCAGTTTCGGTTTACTTAGTAAATTAGCGCCATGGCTACCACTGTATTTTTACAGGAAGCCAAAGAAATGGGTCTTACAGACCCAACTGAAATTAAAGAGTACATCCTCTCACGCCATAATCAGGAGCAGCAGCGTGAGAACGATGCCCGTGAAGAGCGTAAGATTCAGCACGAATATAAGTGAGAACAGCGTGAGGAACGCGAAAAGGAGCGCGAACACGAGCGAAAACAGCGGGAACTCAACTTAGGACATGAGCGAGAACAGCGTGAGGAACGCGAGAGAGAACGAGAGCACGAACGTGCTGAGCGAGAAGCACGTGAAAAACACGAATGTGAAATGCTGAAGCTCAAGCGAGATTCCTTGGCTTCAGACACATCTGGTGCAGTTGGTCAAAGCTCCACGAGCGTTCTCCCTGCACATGTCCTGGCGACCCCACGCATCAAGCTTCCTTCATACAAGGAAAGCGAGCGAATCGAGCCGTACATAGCTCGTTTTGAGGACATGGCAGACATGTATCAACTGGATGAGGCAGCTAAGCGGACCCAATTTCTTAGTTTATTTGAGGGCCCTGCCCTCGATATTCTCCACAGAATTCGTGGAGACAATCTCACATATGAGATGATGAAAGCTGCACTCATTAAGGCATATGGTCTCACAGTAGACGACGCCAAAGTTCAGTTCATGCGAGCTCGCCTCCAAAACAAGGAGACAGCTGTTCAGTTCCTTGACCGTCTCACTGCTTACTTAGGTGAGTGGATGGAGAAAGATGAAACTCCTTCCACGCGTGAGGGGATAATTGACCTTATGCTGCGTACACAGCTAGAGAGGTCGTGGCCTGCTGAGCTCATAGCACAGCTTAAGATCTGCCAGGTGAAAGATGCCAGCCAAATGACAGAAAAGGCTGACACATTCTTTACTGCATACGGGTATCAAACTCGTAAGCAAAACACCTGGAGCAGAAAAGTTACTGCCAAGTCTGGGAAGCCGTCTCAGACTGAATCCCAGCAACAAGGCCATTCTCAGAATAATGACCAAGGTCCAAAATCGCAGTGGAAGGACCAGGGGCAAAACACTCAGAAACCTGAGTGGAAGAGGTACAACAAGTACCCTAACCAGCAGCAGTATCAGCCACGCAACCGACCGTCGGGACAAACTTTTTCACCAACAGCTCAAAAGAGGAAGCGAACGCAGCCTTCATTCCTCAGCAGCAGCACGGTGGTCGCGTCCCTACCAGTATGGGTACTTCCCCACAGTTCACTAGTCCCACAGTGACAGTGAATCCCCCTCCACAGATGGCCAATGTTCCATCTTCCCAGGCAGTGAGTACAACCCTCAAGTATATAATTCACAAGGCACAATGTTTGCCTCATCAATTCAGCAGCCTCATGAGTGGCTAGCTGCTTCCTCCACAGGCCCTCCCACAGGTGACAGTACCTTCCTTGTTCAGCCAGGGTTTGTGGGAGACATTCCTGTGAAGGTCCTGAGAGATAATGGTTCCTCAGGTTGCTCTGTCAAGCAGAGTCTAGTTCGGCCTGAGCAGTATACAGGTCGACAGATCCATGCAAACCTTATTGATGGATCAGTGAGATTGTTCCCTGAGGCACGTATCCAGGTGGCATCTCCATTTTATACTGGTACGACACTTGCAATTGTCACGCCAGAACCTCTATTTGACCTTCTAGTAGGTAACATTCGTGGTGTCAAGGATAGTTGCACCAAACATGACGCTACTCAGACTTCGGCTGCTGCGGTAACACGAGCCATGGCTGAAGCTCCAGACTGTGTCACCCCAGTGATCAATGAATCGCCGCAAGATCTGATGTTTAGTCAACTCGTTGTACAAGAACAACATTCTGACCTGACACTTACTACCGTGCGGAACAAACAAAAGGGTCGAGTGATTAAGTATTCACGGGGAGGTCGAGCCAAGTTCCTTCGTAAATAAGGACGGCTCTACCGTGAGTCACGAACACCCGAGGGTGAGGTTCGACTGCAGTTTGTCGTTCCCGCCAAGTATTGCCTAGCAGTGTTACAATGGGGTCATTGTTCAGCCTCAGGAGGTCACATGGGCAAAAGGAAGACCCAGGGCCGTATCCGAGCTGACTTTTTCTTGTCAGGGATGGGACGAGACATAGATAGTTTTGTCCATTCTTGTAGTGTGTGTCAAAGTAACACCACTAATCAGGGACATGTCCTTCCTGTGCCGTTCGTAACCACACCTGTAATCTCAGAGTCAGTTGAGAGACAGGGTAGTGGTGAAGTGGGTGCAGACCTGACGTCTTGCCCATTGGCCCCACAGGACACAGTATGTCCAGGGCCTGTACATACATATTATGTACCGTAGGTTAAGGGGGAAGTTCGAGAGAGAACTTCGCAGAGGCGACTCGAGGCTATGGAAGACCCGAGTTTGCACAAGGATTCTCAGCTCCCCGATACTAATATAAGTACTGTAGGTTAAGGAGGAAGTTCGAGAGAGAACTCCGCAGAGGCGACTCGAGGCTATGGAAGACCCAAGTTTGCACAAGGATTCTCAGCTCCCCGATACTAATATAAGTACTGTAGGTTAAGGGGGATAATGGCGATCTCGAATGTACGTCGTAGCACTGACTGCTAGGCAGAGAGAGTAATTGTAACATATTAAAATTTTTGTCTCATTGACATTTTTGATGCTCCACCTCAATTGATTTTGCAGGTACAGCAATGGGCATAGCAGTTTTGCTGTGCGGGCCAGCTGATCATCTGCCGCACGCTGCCGCCTCTTCTCCTCTGCCTTCGTCGTTGCCATATTATTAATATTTACTATGTCATTTTACACGTAGGTACAGTTACACCACAACTGTTACACCTACACCATGTATTACATACATCACGCTACACAACAATTAGTTGTCAGTGTAAATGTAGTGCCTTTTCGCTCAGTTTGACCTGAGTACAGGACTTTCACCGTCGTCACGGAGTTTTTCCCTCAAGCTTGCTTCTATTAATGTAAATACGAGTTTTTTTCGCTCACTGGCGACTGCGATTTTCTCCTGTAGCAGGATAGCACACACACCACAGTGTGAATCTTGTGTGACCGAGCTAGGATTTATATGTATGCATATTGAAATCTTTTTTCTGAAGGAAAAAAGATTTGATTTTCATGGGGCGTAATGTCACCAGTCGGCTAGTGACATTGGCTTTTGTGGGAAACCACGAACTTAAGTGAAATCCCAGTTTATCGTTCAGTTAACCGCTCATTCGGACGGAAGCTTTGTCAAATCAATTTTTCATTGTCACACGTGATCGTCCTTGTGTGAGACATTAGCGCTTCCACTGAGCGATTTGTTTTGGGCGCGTTTCGCTCACTTAGCCGTTAAAAAAACACGGCGATAGCCTTCTTTCTTTCCTACGAATAGTCAGTCAAGTGTTTGCTGTGACGGAGAGAGGTCCTGTGCTCCAGAAGGTGAGAGGCCAGCTAGTACCCAAACTCCACTTTACAGTTCTCCAAGCTCCCACCCTTGTTTGGGTGATACACAGCATTCATTGACCAGTATTTCTTTTCGTTTTCCTAGTCTTAAGAGTTTAGTTAAGATGTTTTTCCTAGGCGTAAGAATTTAGCTTTTGAGTGAGTGAGTGAGTGCGATCTCATTAATTTGATTTTGAAATGTAACGTTAAATTTATTTTGTAATCAATAAATTTAACAGTTCTTTTTTTGTGCTTAATGTAATGTAAACTCTTGTTTCATTTCTCCATAATTAAGCTTGTTTCCCATATAGCTCCTAGCTTGCATAAACGTTTGCCATTCATAACTGGTACTTAGGCCAGTCGTGTATTAAGTTTAAAATCCGTTGTGCCTCCTAGGAGTTAAGCATCAGCAAGAACCTGATACTATTATTAGTATTAGTTATTTATTGTCAGGGGTGATGAAACTTTCTCCAGAGGCTGACAGTACTAATAATCAGCATTTGTGAGTAATTAGTCTCTGCTGTGTACTGTTGAGAAAGTTTATAAATTCTCGTTCTGAGAAAATCAGCGAAGTAAGCCAGCGTAAATAATCATTGCTTGATGTAGCAAGACAATCATTGTCCCTGCTCTGCAATATTATTGAATATTATTATCAATTAAATATTATTAGCATTTATTTTAAAAACCCCGTGACACAGTTATAATTATTATTATCATTATTATTATTATGATTATTACTATTATTATTATTATTATTGTTATTATTATTTTATAACGGTGCAGTGCTGCCATCAGGTGTCTGCGCTTTTCTCTCCTCGATCCTTCTTTCCTTTCATCCGCTTCTGTCTTTCATTCCTTCATTCTTTCCTCTTCCTTCTGCCTCCGGGTGACTCTACACTGAGTTACAAGCCATATGGTTTCCTGTACACCAGGAAACCATTTGCTACGCTGGGTGGTAACCATATAACCAAATTTTGACGCCTGATGGTTTAGTAATTAAATGTGGAGCTCCAATCGGATTGAGCTGGTGAAGTTTTATATCCAAAGGGTGGTTGGGGTTTATTGCTCACGTAAAGCCACTCATCGATGAGTGAGGCTGGTCACATTCATCTTAAATGCCAGGACAAACTTGCTTAGTCCCGGGCACCTATGCTCCTCATGGGGCAACGTAGGATTCGATGATGGATGGATGTATTATTATTATTATTATTATTATCATTATTTTTGTACTATTATTATTATTATTATTATTATTATTATTATTATTGTTGTTGTTGTTATTATAGTTTATCTAAATACGTATTCTCTAATATACCATTTATATCAGATCCTAATTTAGTTACCATGCCCTTTCCATTATTATTACTGATTATTATTATTATTTGTATTATTATCATTATTATTATTATTAATATTATTATCATTATTATTATTATTAATATTATTATTATTATAACTGTCTTTAATATTTATATACAGCAACATACTAATTACATCACATTTTGTTGTTTTGATCATAGTATTTATAGTATTAATAAAAGTAAATACAGTAACTGGTACTCTGACTCACCATGTCCCTAACACCTTCTCCTAAGTAATTTATTTTGCTTATTACACCTTACTGTCCTCTTCTGTCTTACATAAAGCCTTCCCAATATCGCCATACTCTGCGTACGTAACGTACAAAAGGAAATAAGGCAGCCATATCGAAAAACAAATCGCAAAGGAAGAGGTGTTAGGGAGATTCCTTACACGACAAGAATTCGAGCCCCAGACATGAAGAAGTAGGAGAGAGAAATGTGAGAAAGTGAGATAAGAAAGTGAGATACTGAGACAGAGAAAATCGGCTGACGATAGAAGAAATATAATCGTTATCTCACGTCCTGAAAGTCTCTCTCTCTCTCATTCTCTCTCTGAGGTGAATAGGTCAATATAATTGCATAGTTCTGTGGGTGTCAAGTCTAGAGAAGAGAGAGAGAGAGAGAGAGAGGAATGTGTATATGGTGTGTGTGTGTGTGTGTGTGTGTGTGTGTGTGTGTGTGTGTGTGTGTGTGTGTGTGTGTGTGTGTGTGTATATGTGTGTGACCTTTGACCCTTCAGTAAGAGTTCCTTCCTCACCTGTGAACAGAAAGCAAGCCGAGAAAATGAAAAGAGAGAGAGAGAGAGAGAGAGAGAATGTTAATTACTACGCCATTACTCCTAATTACACCCTCTGCCTGAAGGGGTTAATGAGGGTCGTCTCTTAACTGGGCTAACAAGATCCAACAGGGGTCATTACACCTGACACACACCCTTAATTAACCCACCTTGATTAAATAAAATGGCCTGGCAATTACAGGTAAATATATCTTGCTGTAATTAGCGGTCAGTATGCAATTTGATACAGGTAATTAACGAGCAATTTTATATATCCAAGATAGTCCGTAATTAGCGCTTCGTTAAAGGCTACCATGGCGGTTGCTGACGTCTTGCTGGGACTGCTCAGTTTGCTGGTATGGACGATGTGGCAGTAGGGTAGGAAATATATGATGCAGGGTAGACATTGATAACTTACTAGGGTATATTCCCCGTGGTTCTTGATATTTCTCTTTGAACGATGTAACTGGGAGGAGGATTTGGTTTTAGCTAGTTGGGGTTTTGGATTTACTTTTTTTTTTTTTTTTTTATGCAAGGAAGAAGGAGCCAAAGGGAAGAAGCCAGCATATTGTTCCTGCAAGAAAAAAACAGTAAGATGATAGAGAGCCAAATAGCATCTTTATATATTTACTATTAGTCATGCTGACGATATAAGACAAAGTGCCCGATGCTGGCATGGTGTGGACGGAAAATTCGAGATTAAATATGATTTTCAGAATATTTTCCATTTTTTACTCTCTCTCTCTCTCTCTCTCTGTCCATCGACACACACACCCACAAACACACACACACACACACACACACACACACACACACACACACACACATGTATGATAAAATAAGGAAGTTAGAAGGGTCATTACGAGCTTGACTCAGTCCTGTTAACACACACACACACACACACACACCACTTAATCCAAGAGTTAACCAGAACTCACAGATGTTCATGTACACACCCAGTCAACTATGGGGCAGATTTTTCAGTTTCTCTTTCCTAAACTACCACAACTGCACACATCACTACCACACACGTATGTATGCACGCCTCGTACGCCCACAAAAACAAATACACAAGAAACACTGGATGTATGTGAGGTGCAGTTAGAGTGTGGATGTTTCAAGATGGGCGTAGTTTTGGCAACGCTTTGTGTGTGTGTGCATGTGTATGAGAGAGAGAGAGAGAGAGAGAGAGTGAGAGTTTGGGGAAGCGGTGGAAGTTAAATGTGAGGTGAGATGGATGATGGAGTTCCCTCAGTCCACGCACAAACCAACACAAACCTCTATGGCTACGATCACAAACAACTTCCATCATCACAACCGCAGCCATTATCAACAACGATCTGCAACCACTACTAATAACTCTGGTCAATTGCATGTCATAACCACCACAACACAATCACTACCATCAACACAGTACCAGGTACGATCACATCCACCACACCACCATCATTAGGACAACTAACTTCCACAGCCACTGCATCAATAACAATTAGTATTACCACCCACCACTATCACCACAACCACCCACCGCCATCACAATCACCCACCGCCATCACCACAGCCAGCAACCGCCATCAATGATCGGCAGTATGTATTTAGACAAGAACGTTCATCTGTAGACATTCTCTACCTTCTTACCCATTAGATTAACAAAACAATCGATGAACATGGCTAAACACACACAATAGCACTTGATATTACAAAAGCATTTGACGGTGTGTGGCTCCGGGCCTTGTCTACAATGTCACACTATGGCCTTGCATCACTGGTTCCTCTAATTTCTTCTTACCTTCATAATAGAAAAATACTGGTTGTCACGGGGTTTTTAATTTAAATGCAATATTAAATGATAATTCTCAATAATACTGAAGAGCAGGGACAATGAATTGTCTTGCTAAATCAAGCAATGATTACTTTATGCCGGCTTGCTTCGCCGATTCTCTCAGAACGAGAATTTATAAACTTTCCTCAACAGTACACAGCAGAGACTAATTACTCACAATTGCTGTTTATTAATACTGTTAGCCTCTGGAGAAAGTGACTTCACCCCTGAAAATAAGTGACTAATACTATTAATGATATCAGGTTCTTGCTGATGCATTAACTCCTAGAAGGCACAACGGATTTTAAGCTTAATACAACAAGACTGGCCTAAGTACCAGTTATGAATAGCAAACCGTTTATGCAAGCTAGGAGCTAATAGAGAAATAAACTTAGTATGGAGAAATGAAACACGAGTTTACATTACATTAAGCTCGAGAAAAAGAACTGTTAAATTTATTGATTACAAAGAAATAAATTTAACGTTACATTTCAAAATGAATTCAAAATAAAGAGATCACACTCACTCGCTCACTCAGAAGCTAACCTCTTAAACCCAGGAAAATACGAAAAGGAAATACTGGTCAATGTAGCGTATCACCAAGGAAGGGTGGGAGCCTGGAGAATTGTAGTCTAGTGGAGTCTGGGTGCTAGAAGACCTCTCTCACTCTCACTACTGGAGCACAGAACCACACTCCGTTGCCACATATAAAGGACTGATTCAAATACGATGTGTGGGGTGGGATGCCCAGGCCAGCTGGAAGAAGGCGTGGCCAACGGTTGAGGCAAGCAGGGGCGAACAATATAGAAACAATAATATCACTCAGTAGAGCACTTAATGACGTGCATTAGAACGGTCACTTTTGAACAGTGACGAATGTTTTGAAAAAAGTATACCATCGAAATGGAGAGAGAAACGGTTAACTGAACGATACACAGTGAGTTTTCCACTAAAGTTCGTGGTTTCTCACAAAAGGAAAATGACGCGAGTTTGATTCGTGACACTGGTCATGATAGATGCAATTTATTCCCAGTTTCATTCCATACATGCTGATGTACTGTGTACATCAGGGATCAGTTTTGGCCCCAACCCTCTATTTCATTCATATAATTATATGACCTCCTATCTGTCACTGACAACCCAATACACTCATGCTGATGACTCGACATTTCATAGCTCTTTCACACTTAGTACCTCCTTTACACAATCTGATAAATTCCCTAATAAAAAAAGCAATTTCTCTGAACCAGGACCTCTCTAAAATTAATCAATGGGGACAAACAAATCTGATCTCATTTGATGCTCAGAAAACTAAATACATTAATTTATCCAACTGAAAGAATCCTCCAGACTCCCACATAATTTTAATGATGTCAGTATTCCCATATCCACTGCAATTGATATCCTAGGTGTCACACTAAACACCAACCTAAGCTGGACAGCTTTTGTTAAATCTCTTGCTAAAAATGCTTCAAAAAATTGGGACTTCTGTACAGAGTTCAAGAATTCTTCACTGACGAGCAGTTGGCCACAGTATACAAAAGTCATGTACGATACAGTTCGCCACTGAGGAGTGGATGTGGAGCGGTTGCACTGAGACAGTTGGACAAAACTCAAAATAAAGCCATTAGATTAATCAGTAATCCTCCCATTACGCATGACCTTCCTCCGTTATCAATACGTAGATATGTTGCATCTATAGCATTATTTTACCGATATTTTTACCGTAACTGCTCTGACGAACTTGCTTCAATTGTGCCTCCCCTTCACATTTTCTCCCGAAATACCCTCAGCAGATGGGAGCGCCCATGAACTTAACTCTCTCTTCCACAATGCAGAGCCTCTGCTTATCAAAATTCATTTATCCCCAGAACTACTACTCTCTGGAATTCACTTCTTGGGAGTTGCTTCCCACAAACATTTAATCCACTTTTATTTAAATCCAGTGGTTATATTCCATGAATGGACGATTCCTTTAGGCACATGCACTTCCTTTTTATTTCTTTTGTTTTTCCTTCATTCATTGTCTCTTAAAAAAAAAATAGTGTATATTAAATTGCCATGAAAGAGATGTTACGGAATATCTACAAATACCGTTCTTCTCCTCCTCCTTTTCTCATTATCCATCATCATCACCACCAACACCATTACCACCACCATCATTCTCCTCTTCCCCCTCCTTCTCATCACCATATTATTCCCGTATGTCAGATGAGGAACTATCGCCCTCAGTCAGTCTCTTTCTCTTCCAATGATCTATAACCTTTTAAACTCTCTACCAGACAGCCTGAAAGGAGCAAGGGGGCTGTTGCTGTCTGGATTTCTCTATCTATAATACCAGTCAGTAATACCCACACCAGACCACACCACCACACAGGATAATACCACACCAGTCGATAATACCCACACCATACCACACCACCACACAGGACAATACCACACCAGTCAGTAATACCCGCACCACGCCACCATACAGGATAATACCTCACCAGTCAATAATAGCCACACCACACCACACCACCACACAGGACAAAACCACATCAATCAATAACAGCCACACCACATCCCCACATAGGATAATACCACACAGATCAATAATAGTGACATCGAACCACACCACACCACCACACAGGTTAATACCACACCAGTAACTAACAATCACACCACAACACAATAATGGATAATATCACACCAGTCAGTAATACCCGTACCACACCACACCACACAGGATAATGAGACATGGTATTTCACTCTCTGAACAACCTATTTGGCAAGAGAGAGAGAGAGAGAGAGAGAGAGAGAAGCATTATCTTTTTTTTTTTTTTTTACCTTTTCATGTAATCCATATCACATCCAAGCGATTTTATTAAGCACAGGAGAGAATTTAGGAACGAGGGGGGGGGGAGATATAGCCCTTATTAACCCCTCCACTTTGCTAGTCACGAAGAAGTGGGAGGGATGTATAGCCGTAGCATTGTCTTTTTCTGCCACTGAGCTACGTGAAATAAGCTGCAAAAGAACGAAAATCTGGGCCAAGCTAAGGTGAAAGGACTATATTTGTCATTGTTTTTGTTGTTGATGGTTTCTTGTTATTTTGTTGTTTCTTGTTTACTTTGTTGTTTTTGTAGCTGTTGTGGTGGTATTTTTGTTCTTGTTCTTTGTTCTTGTTTACTTGTCATTCTTGTTGTTGTTATTGTTGTTTTTCTTGGTGTTCTTGTCGTTCTTGTTGAGGATAATGGAGCCGAGTTCTTGCTTACGACTGCCATACAGCGCGACGACCACTGGGGGCTTCACGACGACCTTTACCACTACTCACACTGCCGATGTTGGGGTCACCTCGAGTCGTACTGGTCGTCTTCGTTGTCGTTGTGGTCGTGGTGGGCTCCCCGGACGACCTGATCCTCCTGGTGATGCAGTTTGGGTAGCAGCGACACCTGCCGTCTGCATACTGGAAGCAGCAGGGATCGGAGTCACACGGGGGCTTGCTCTCACCTGTTGTGGGTTAGGAAGTAAAAGTAATAGTAGTAGTGATGATAATAGTGGTAATGATGCTGATAATAATGGCAGTAATAAGAATAATAATAGTAGTAATAATGATAGTAGTGATAAGGATAAAAGCAGTATTGATAATACCTTAATAACAGTAGTGGTAATCGTAATAACAATAGCAGTAGTGATAATAATAATAGTAGTGATAATGATAGTAGTGATAAAGATAAAAGCAGTAGTGATAATACCTTAATAACAGTAGTGGTGATGATAATAGCAGTAGTGATAATGGTAGTATTAGTGATAATAATAACGGTAGAAGCGATGATAATAACTGTAGTACTGACAGAAGTTGTGGTACTATTACTAATAGTTGTAATGATAATAATAGTACTAGTGATGATAATAATAGTAGTAGTGATAATAATAAGTAGTCTATTCTATCTATATACCTAGGCTGCTTCCCCCAAGGAAAGGGAGGTAGCCGAGACAGGACGACACACTCCCCATTTACTCATCCTTTCAAACACATTCATTCGCATCTTAGCCCCAAAGGGGAGAACGGACAGATCCTCACCGCACCACACTGCACAAGGGTCAACTGCGCAATGCAATCAGTGACATCCGCAGCAGGGCCCGACAGCAGAGATGATGATAATAATAACAGTAGTGATAATAGCAGTAGCGATAATGATAATAGTTGTGATAATAGTAGCAGTGATGATAATAACAAGAGTAGTGATAATAATAATAGTAATAGTGATGATAATAATAATAGTAGTGGTGATAATATTAGAAGAGATGATAACAGTAATAGTGATAATAGTAGCAGTTATGGCAACAGTAGTAGTGATAGTGACAATGATAATAATGATAACAGTCATAATAATAACAATAGTAGTGAGTGATAATGATAATTGTAGTGGTAATAATAATAATGATGATAACAGCAATAATAACAAGCCTTTACCAAATCGTATCTCAGTCATGCTGCAAAAGAATGTACAGATATGCACTGATAGTTATGCCAATATTATATATGCATAGAGGCTTAAACTAGGAATTGTACACTATCTTTACCCGTCCCCGCCCCGGAGAGGCTTGGAGATTGGTAGGCTATTGTTTTCACTCGGTTTGTCCGTCTGTTTGTTTGTCTGTCTGTCTGTTAAAAACTTTACGTGAAAACTAGTGGTGTGATTTTGACTAAAATTACAGAGATGATGGGCTACAACTTTCTGAACACCTGATTAAATTTTGGGCCAAAGTCCAGGCCGTAGGCCCAAAAAAATGTAAAAAAGAAAAAATATATTTTCGCCATAACAACTTTCAGTTTCGTCATATCGACATGAAACGAAAACCTACAGTAAAGGTGCATCTTTCAAATTTGCATCCTATAACATGGTTCATTACATCAGGGGGCCACCCCCCAGTTAGCAGTAGGAGGGTCAACGTCAGGTGAGTCGAGCCTAAAATTTCAAATGGGCTAAAAATCGTCAATTTTCACACGATTTACTCCAAATTTTGTGCGACATCTTTGACTAGATATTCTGTTGTGATAATACATCAGCACTAAAATGACTGCCGGGCACGGGTTTGCTGTGCCTTGGCACAGCTTCTTGTTCTTTAAGACGATAAGATGATCCAGCAAGTAGTTTCCAAGATACAGCTATTTACAGATTAGATTCCTTGTATGGATATAGCTCGTAAAATACTTACAATGTGGCAATTTCATATATAAGGACATAAACCAGGACTTATACTCTATCTTTCTGTAAGATATGAAGAGAAACCAGCAAGAAGTTTCCATAATATAATACTAGAAACCGCTCAGAGAGCGCATACCTCCGCCAATACCATTGCCATTAAAAAGGATCCAGATCCGTATTAGTGGATATGGGATCCGGATCCGCCCCATATTTAATCAGTTCGTTTTTGGTCAATGGCCCATTTTCCCATAAAATTTCATTGAAATTCATTGCGAACTTTTGGAGATATTGCGCGGGATACTACGGACCCGGATCTGCCCCGAAATTTAACCATTTTCCCTTGGCCCATGGCTCATCCTTCCATAAAATTGAATCAAAATCCCCTCATAACTTTTTGAGTAATCCTGCTAACAGACAGACAGACAGACAAACAAACGAACCAACGCGGGGTAAAACATAACCTCCTTGGTGGAGGTAACAAGACAGATTTTTCCTTATATGGTCGTAGCTCGTGAAGTACAGACAATATGGCAATTTTACCTATACGGGCATCAACTACGACACATACTCTATCTTTCTGTGTGATAGGAAGCCAATCCACCTGGTAGTTTACGAGATACAGGCCCGGACGGAAAGACGGACGGACAGGGGCGATTCCTATATCCCCACCATATGGAATAATGGTGATAATGGATAACAGTGATAGTGATAATAATAATGATAGTAGTAGTAGTAATGATACTACTACTACTACTACTACTACTAACTAAAAAGAGAAAAATATAGCGAAACAATCAAATATAAAAGAAAAATGACAGTCAAAAAAAAAAAAAGGAAATGTGTGTGTGTGTGTGTGTGTGTGTGTGTGTGTGTGTGTGTGTGTGTGTGTGTGTGTGTGTGTGTGTGTGTGTGTAAATGCATGAAAATAAGCAGCATTAAACATATCATTATTTGTGACACAGGTTTCGTAACAGCTTTTCTTTAGGGATGTATTATTATTATTATTATTATTATTATCATTATTTGCATAAAACATTTCTGCAATATTGAGCGTTAATAACTATGGTTTAATACTGAAACTTCAGTAATGCAAGAGCATATCAATGTGCAATGATCAGAATAAATCGCTGAGGCAAATGTGCAACGAAATCTCAGTTTAAAATTCCATATTGACATACGGTACTTTGCATTATAAGACACGAAAGGATATCGATGTGAGGACAGAAAAAATCGTTAGTGAAAAACTGTAACGAAATTTCAGCAGGCACTTAACATCATGAATCTCAAAAAAACTTCATAAATTACCGAACCTGTACTCAAAGCAGGAAGAACAGCCAGTAAAATACAGAGCAGAGCGAAAGGAGCCATGGCGTTCATCCACCTCGGTGTCAGGCTCAACACTGAATTCCCACACCCGCCACCCTTGTGGCGGGTGGCCCAGCAGCCACAAGTGTAGTAAGGGGACGGAACTAGTGACGTCATAATAGCTAGCCAATCAGGACAGAGATGGGACTGTCATATACTGATATACAGAGAATTACTGTGATTATTTATTCGGTGTTAATTAAAGTATCAGGAACAAGACAAAGATTCCTCACCTTTATATATTTTTACTAAGTTTTAAGTCTACTAACAAACCTTAAGAAGTCGTTAGGAAAATTTATTTTTAAAATGTGTTACTGCAGAGCTCAATGGGGGTGAAGACACCTCCCTTTATACACACCGAATAATTACCCCCTTATACTGAAAATTGTGTATATTATGAAGATGCAGCAGTTTGTGCCCCACTTGGACCCTATTAACGTATGAGAAGTGTGACGATCCAGTAAAGATCTAATATCCTTAAACAATTATGAAGAAATGAATTAAAGGATAACAGAAATGTGTCCGGAAGCACTGGTATTAAAAAAATAAAACACCGACAACTGGCAAGCAAACTTTTTGGAAATTAATATCAAAATAGAAAACAAGTTATATCAACAAAACTTTATGATAAAAGGGATGATTATAAATTTGAAATTGTATCATACCCAAATATGTCGGGAAACATACCAAGAGTTCCAGTGTACAGTGTACAGTATACATGTCTCAATTGCTATGCGTCACAAAGGCAAGTACAAATTTGGAAAACTTTACCAAAACAATCCAACAGATTACACACACACACACACACACACACACACACACACACACACACACACACACACACACACACACACACACACACACACACATAAATCCTCTGTCAAGGGTTTTTCAAAACAGAATTAAGTAACACATTAAAGAATACGTACCGTATCATCATCACTATAACTCCTTCAAACATCTGAAAGGCGAAATACATAGTCTTACAAGAGAAATATTTGATACTGCTACGGATACAAGAGTATCCCAGGTCCGTTGATGGGTAGAGAGTCCTCACGGGATTCCCCCTGGCTCTGTAG
>NC_137027.1:19465473-19477973 GCF_032717465.1 Coenobita brevimanus
GTGTGTGTGTGTGTGTGTGTGTGTGTGTGTGTGTGTGTGTGTGTGTGTGTGTGTGTGTGTGTGTGTGTACGTCATAAATATTGATTGTTTTCGATTTCGAGGTTACAATGAGTGAAAAATAAGAATAAGTTAAAGATGAGCTCTGGACAAACGTTGAAGCGTGCATGGAAAAGTTTGAAAGGAATTAGAGAGTGTTTTATATTGGAGATATCAATGAAAAAGTAGGGAATGCGAATGTGGATGGAGTAGTTGGCGAGTGGGGTGTGCCTGCAGAAGTGGATGAGAATGGCAGTGCTCTAGTGGACATTTGTTCATGGAGGAGGTTGGTGATAGCCAATACCCTCTCCAGGCACAAAATGATAAACAGGTATATGTGGTGAGTGACGAGAAGGGTGAGGGGAGAACTGAATCAACGTTAGGAAAAGATTGATTATGAGTGCGTGGATGAAAGAATGAGACAGCATGTAATGGATGTAAAATGTTATAGAGCTTAGGGTTTCGAGAGAAAACGGCCCAAGTTGAAAACGGCCTTCAACCAAACGGCCGCACTTAAACCAAAACGGCCCCACTGTACGACCTCTCCTTGTATTCGTGCCACTTAAACCAAAATTTAACCTAACCTAACCTAACCTAACCTAAACTAATATGTTGGCTATAATGTTATGACTAAAAAAACAGCAGATCATATCTGTGAGATCGAATTGGACTATTGCTCACAATATTGTACAGTATGCCAGTGCAAATTTAGGTCATAGAGTGGGGTCGTTTTGGCCATAGGGTTGGGCCGTGTTGCCTATAGGGTGGGGCAGTTTTGGTTTGAGTGCGGCCGTTTTCAGCTGGGGCCGTTTTCTCCTGCTTCGGAGCTTGGGGGACTGGACTTTCTGACCACCACATGGTGGTGGTGAAAGTCAAGGTTGAAATGATGAGGAATAGAAGGGAAGGACAGGAGGAAGTAGTTCTTACAAGGAAGGTAGAAAGATTACAAGAAGATGGAAAAAAAAAAAAGACAGAATATAAGAAAGAAGTGGAGGAGCAATTGGGTAAATATTATTCGGAGCAGATGGGGGAGGTGTAAGACGTGTGCAAGATATTTACAGAGGAAATCTGTGCAGCATGTGAGGTGGTGTGTGGGGTGAAAGGAAGACGAAAGGGGGTGCAAGGAATAGCATGGTGTAATGAAGAGGTGAGACAGACTGTGACACAAAAGAAGAAAGCATATAGTGAGTGGGTGAAAAACAGGAGAATGGAAGAAGCTGAGAGACAGAAGAGAGACTTATGTCGAGAGGAAGAGAAAGGTGAAAATATTAGTAAGAGAGAGAAATAAGAGAGTGGATGAGGAGTTTGGAAGGAATTTGAGTGTAAAGGGGAGGGAATGTAAGAAAATGTTCCGGAAAGAGGTAAAGAGAGTTAGGCAGGGTGTTAAAGAAGTTTGTCGGGGCAAGTAAGATAAAAATGGTAAATTACTAGTGGCAAAGGGAGAAAAAGCGAGAAGATGAAGAGAACACTTTAAGGAATTGTTGAACATAGAGGAAAGTAATGTGAACATAAGTGGCTGGGAAATGGCTGGGAGGAGGGATGTGAGAAGACTGGAAAATATCAATAGAATGGAAGTTGTGGAGGCAATGATGAAAGTCAAAATGGGGAAACCCCGGAATATATATATATTGTGTTGTGAAACACTGAAGCATGGGGGAGAGATACCAATAGAATGGACGTGGAAGATGTGCAGATTGGCCTGGAACAAAGGTAAAGTCCCGAAGGATTGGAGGTCAGGTGTAATTATCCACCTGTGCAAGGGTAAAGGGGTGTGTGGTAATCATAGGGGCATTTGTCTTCTTAGTGTAATAGGAAAAGTATATGGAAGGATACTTAGTGACAGAGTTAGGGAAATAATAGAGGAATCAGTTGAAGAATCAGAAGGTTTTGGGAAGGGAAGATGTTGTGTAGATCAGATATTCATTCTTAGGTCTGTAATGGGAAAGCTTCTAGAGAAGGGAAAGAAGTTATATGCGGTTTTCATGGATTTGGAGAAAGCATGTGACAGGGTGGATAGACATGGATTGTGGAAAGTATTAAGAATATATGGAGTAAATGAGAAGTTGTTGAATGCCGTGAAGAGTATTTATGAGGGTGCTAATGCTGACGTACGTGTAGGCAGTGAACTAAGTGAATTTTTCTGTCTGAAGGTTGGATTGAAACAAGGATGTGCCATGCATCCATGGTTGTTCAATACTGTATGTATTTGGATGAGATTATAAAAGAGAGACAGACTAATGAGGAAGGGCAATACGTGGAAACTACGTGTACTGTTGTTTGCAGATTATATTGTGTTGTTAAGTGAAGACCAAGGGGAGATGCAAGGCTTGGTGAATGAGTCTGGGAGAGTCTGGGAGAAATGGAATCTATAAGTGAATAAGTCGGAGAGAGTAAATTTATGGTCTTCGAGAGGAATGAAGTCATTGAATGTATATTGAGGTTGGATGAGAAGGAAATGGAAAATCTGAGCGCATTTAAGTAGTTGGGTATAGTGTGATGAGTAATGATGGAAGTTTAGAGGCTGAAGTGCTTGAAAGGTACAACAAGGAACAAAGATTGCTGGTTCTTTGGAAACAGCGATAAGAAACGGAAGTGAGGATGGAAGTGAAGTAGTCACTTCATGACAGCATTGTGGTACCAACCCATATGCATGGAAGTGAAGCTTGGACCTAGTTGGAGGGACACAGGAGTGAGAGTAATGGAAATGAGTTATCTGAGAGTTGCATGTGGAGTCACGTGGAGAGACAGACTGACAAATGAGGAAATGGAGGAGTGTTGTGGTGTGGATGTGGATGTTAGGAGAAACACATTGAGATAGTTTGGTCATATGGAGAGGATGAAGGCAAGAGACTGACGAGGAGAGTGTATGTGAGTGAGGTGGAAAGACTGAGAGAGAGGGATAGGCCGAATATGAGAAGGGATGCAGCAGAGAGGTAAATGAGAAACGGGGGTGTGAGCCGGGAGCATGGCAGTGAAATGCCGTTGGACAGGGCGACATAGAGGTGATTTGTTTGTGGCCACCCCTTACGAGATTAAGGCGTCTGGCAATAGATAGATAGATTATTATCGTTATTATTGATATTAATAGCAGTATTATTATTGATAATATTTTATTAGTATTCATATATTTCTTATTATTATTATTATTATTATTATTATTATTATTATTAATTATTAGAGAGGAAGGAGTAGTTCCAAGGAGGGTGGAAAGGTTACAAGAGGATGTGAAAAAGGCAGAGTATAAGAGAGAAGTGGAGGAACGATTGGGCAAATATGAATTGGAGCAGATGGGAGACGTGGAAGGTGTGTGTAGCATATTTACAGAAGAAATATGTGCAGCATGTGATGTGGTGTGTGGGAGGAAGAGAAGACGGAGGGGGGTGCAAAGAACAGCATGGTGGACTGAAGAGGTGAAACAGGCTGTGGCACAAAAGAAGAAAGCATACAACGAATGGGTGAGAAATAGGGGCGTGGAAGAAGTTGAGAGGCGGAAGAGAGAGTTATATGTAGAAAGAAAGAGAGAGGTGAAAAGATTAGTAAGAGAGAGTAAGAAGAGAGTGGATGAGGAATTTGGAAGGAATTTGAGTGTAAAGTGGAGGGACTGTAAGAAAATGTTCTGGAGAGAGGTGAAAAGAGTAAGACAGGGTGGAAGTGAAGTTTGCAGGGGAGTGAAAGATAAAAATGGTAGATTACTAGTGGAGAAGAGAGAAAAAGTGAGCAGATGGAGAGAACACTTTAAGGAATTGTTGAACGTAGAGGATGGAAGTAATGCGAGTATAAGTGGCTGGGGAATGGCTGGGAGAAGGAGGGAGGTGAGAAGACAGGAAGAAATCAGTAGGATAGAAGTTGTGGAAGCAATGAAGAAAGTTAAATCGGGGAAAGCCCCAGGAATTGATGGAGTGTGTGGTGAAATGCTGGCGCATGGGGGAGAGATAGTAGTAGAATGGATGTGGAAGATGTGCAGATTGGCCTGGGAGGAAGGTAGAGTCCCGGAGGATTGGAAGTCAGGTATAATTATTCCCTTGTACAAAGGAAAAGGGGAAAAAGAAGTGTGTGGTAATCATAGGGGGATTTGTCTTCTTAGTATAATAGGAAAAGTGTATGGTAGGATACCTATTGACAGAGTTAAAGAAAGAACAGAGAAATTAGTTGTAGAAGAACAGGGAGGCTTTAGGAAGGGAAGAGGTTGTGTAGATCAGATATTCATTCTTACATCTTTAGTGGAAAAGTTTCTAGAGAAGAGAAAGAAATTGTATGCGGCTTTCATGGATTTGGAGAAAGCATATGACATGGTGGATAGACAAGGATTGTGGAAAGTGTTAAGAATACATGGAGTAGACAGGAAGTTGTTGAATGCTGTGAAGAGTATGTACGATGGTGCGAAGGCTGCAGTGCGTGTGGATGGTAAACTAAGTGAATTTTTCTCTTTGAAAGTTGGTTTGAAACAGGGATGTGTCATGTCTCCATGGTTGTTCAGTCTGTACATGGATGGGGTAATAAGACAGGTACAAGGTAGGGTAGTGGATGTTGGAGTGGCCCTGGTGAGAGAGGATAGTGTTTGGAAGCTCCCTGTACTGTTGTTTGCAGATGATACTGTGTTGTTGAGTGAACACGAAAGGGAGCTGCAAGGCTTGGTGGATGAGTTTGAGAGAGTGTGTAAGAAACGGAATCTAAAGGTGAATGTAGGGAAGAGTAAAGTGATGGTCTTTGAGAGAGGTGAAGTCAGTGAATGTACAGCGAGGTTGGATGGTGAGGAATTGGAAAACGTGAGTATGTTTAAGTACTTGGGTAGTGTGATGAGTAAGGATGGAGGTTTGGAGGGTGAAGTGCTTGAAGGGGTACAGCAGGGAGGAAGGGTTGCTGGTTCTTTGAAAGCAGTGATAAGAAACAGGGAAGTGAGCATGGAAGTGAAAAAGTTACTACATGACAGTATTGTGATACCAACTCTAACGTACGGAAGTGAAGCTTGGACGTTGTTGGAAGGACACAAGTCAAGAGTGAGAGCAGTGGAAGTGAGTTATTTAAGAGGAGCGTGTGTAGTCACATGGAGAGACAGGCTGACGAATGAGGATATAAAGGAGCGTTGTGGTGTTGATGTGGATGTGATAGGAAGCGTTATGAGGAACACACTGAGGTGGTTTGGCCATGTGGAGAGGATGGAGGGTGAAAGACTGACGAAGAGAGTGTATGTGAGTGAGGTGGAGGGGGGAAGAGGGAGGGGGAGGCCGAGGATGAGATGGAGGGATGGGGTGGAGAGGTATATGAGAGAGGGGGGTGTGAGTTGGGAGCAGGGCAGTGAAATGACGGGGGACAGGGCGACTTGGAGGCGATTTGTTTGTGGCCACCCTAAACGGGATTGAGGCGTCTGGCAATAGATAGAGAGATAGAGAGATTATTATCGTTCTTATTGTTGTTGTTGTTGTTGTTGTTGTTATTGTTGTTGCTGCTGCTGGAATCATCATCATCAACATCATCATCATCAACACCATCATTCTTTTCGTTCTTCCTTTTCTCTCTCCTTCCAACCACATCGCAGGAATATATGTGCGTTCGTTACTGACCACATGACCTGCGTCGCGTCGTAAGCCCGTCTGAGGCAGCCTCTTCTTGACTAGGGCGAGTTCAGGAAGGTTTGAAACCGAAATCGTGCTTTGACGGAAGTGCAAATTGACCCATCCTTCCTCCTTCTCCTCTTCCTCCTCCTGCTCCTGCTCCTCTTCCCCTCTTCTTCTTCTTCTTCTTCTTATCCATATCCTTAGTCATCTAAATATTCGTCGTCTACATCTTCTGGGCGGTCTGGCAGTCTGGCATCTCCTCCACATGCTTCATCCCTATGGAGGAACAAGACAACTGACACCTTTAATAGCCGCACTCAACCCTGCAGTAGAGGGAAAAAAGTAATCTGGGAAGAAAATAACCCAGTGACGCTTTTCAGAGCCACACTCAACCCTGAAATAAAGGGAAAGATGTAATTATGAACTTGTCCCAATGAGGATGGCCTTCAAGACCTCACTCTGCCTCAAACCTTGTCGGGGTGATCGTCTACCAGTATATAATATTTCGTGTTCCTAAATTAAAGACCATGACAGTGCATAAAGGCTTTGGTCAGGCCCCTTCCCCCCCCCCTCCCGTCCGTTGGAAACTGCCCCTTTGGGGGTCTCACTCTACTTAAAATGTTGTCCAAGTAATGGGTTACCATTTTGGAGAGTATCATGGTCTTATGTAAAAACTCACACTCCCCCCTGGAGGCTGGACCCAACCCATAGGGGAGGTCATGAGGGGTCCCACCTGCCTAATATGCGGCCTTGATAAACACCTAACAATATACAGACTGAAATGAACGAAACCTGAATTTGGCTGTCTGTTGTATTATTACTTATTTCTTGGAAGGAATGATTTATGGTCTCCTTGCCCTTGGTTCCTTCTTCTTAGGATTAAAAAAAAAAAATGTGTTCATAGGTTGTAAACTGTGGCCATGATTAATTTCCTTCGAAGCCCCGAAGCCTGCCCTCCCCCTTAAGGTGCGGCACTCTGTGGCTTCTCACTTCCCAAAACCTTGCTGAGGTGAACATCTATACTGAGTCAAATTTCATGCCTTTTCATTAAAAACTTTGGCTGTGCATAGTGACTTTGTCCGACACCAGCAGCGGCCGTCAGAAATAAGGCTGGGGTCAGAGGTCAAGGGTTGGCTCAGGTATATAAGAACCTGAGACGCAGTTGTGGTGGCAGTGTGGAAAAGAGAGAGAGAGAGAGAGAGAGAGAGAGAGAGAGAGAATTCTCACATAAACAGACAAGAGCTCACTTTGAAAAATATTACAAGCAAAAGGGATATAATACCAGCTTTCCACGTACCGGTCCTACTTGTGGATTCAGGGTGTTCGTCCCTCTTGTTCCTTTACACCCAAGCGTTCTTAGATAGCTACACCATGGCTGAGCTCACGATGTCTGCCTGTCTGTTGCTCGTGGCTGTTCCTGTCTTCGCTGCCAACCTCAAGACCTCAGTGACGGTGAAGCAGGTCCCGTTGCACTGTCCGGTGGTTCAGTTACTACCCTTGTGCCCTGTGATAGATTCCAGTGCTTTGTGCCCGATGGGCGTGGTGGGTGTGTCAGGGATGTGGCATGTACAGGCAGTGCAGCAAGTCCTGTCCACCCTCCATTTCCTCCTCCTTCCCACCTTCTTCCTTCTCCTACCCTTCCTACCCTTTTTCCCCCTCCTACCCCTCCCACCAAACACCCCGGTCGCTTCTCACCGGGGTTTCGGAACGCTCTCAGCTGCACTGATGGCACTGATGGCAAGGGATCCACCTACTCAGCTGCACTAATGGCAAGGGATCCATCCACTCACTGCACTGATGGCAAAGGATCCATCCACTCACTGCACTGGTGGCAAGGGATCTATTCACTCAGGAGTATAACAAGGAGGGGTTATTTCCGCAGCTGGCGTGTGATTTACGGCCATCATATTGAAACAACCATAATCGTCACCTCCACCGTGGTAGTGCCTGCTTTCCCTGTCATAGTTCTGCTTCTATGTATACACGTGTATCAGAATGCAAAAACACACACACACACACACACACACACACACACACACATATTATATATATATATATATATATATATATATATATATATATATATATATATATATATATATATATATATATATATATATATATATATATATATATATATATATATATATATATATATATATATATATATATATATATATATATATATATATATATATATAATGATTCATTATCTCTACCCACTATATGGGATACATTTAGCCAAGAGTATAAATAAGGCAGCGCTATGCGTTGCTGCTAAACTGAACATACTTTTTTTTAAAATACTGTTTTAACCTAATGTGTTCATTTATGACAGTACAGATGAAATTGATGTTGACGGAAAGAGCACATAATTATATAAAAATAATGCATATTTTGTCAACATAGAGAATATAAACACATTATATACAGTAAAAAAAAAAAGTGTCATTATCTACTAGCTATTAACATTACTACCTAAACATATCTTTGTATACATAAACATACTTCCATAATTATATCCTAATGATTTTTAAAAACAATACACCTTGCCAGCTGCTTTATTACTTTAGTACCAATAGCTTCCTCTGTGATAAAGTCCTTAATGTGATGTGCCCTAATAACACTGTAGCACTGTGATACCAGCTTTATTAATGTGATGTGCCCTAATAACACTGTAGCACTGTGATACCAGCTTTATTAATGTGATGTGCCCTAATAACACTGTAGCACTGTGATACCAGCTTTAGTAATTTGTTAACACGATTGTCCTCAGTGGCGGTGTCAAACGTATGGGTGTTTAGACAATCAAGTATTCTCTGTATCGCAACACTGTGTGAGATGCGTAACACAACTGTGGAAGTAATGAGTGGCAGAGGCTGAGGTTTCAAGAGTTTATTTTTTATTTTTTTTATTTTTTTGCACAATTCCAAAGCATTTCTCAGTTTCATGACAGATTTTACCTACACTTGCACCGAGGAGGCCTTCTCTGTCCTGTCAATAAAAGTGCTCTAATAACTATTGCCTTTAGATGCTGATACCAGTGGCTCTTGACAAAGCGTCATCATCATCATCACCACCACAATCATCACCATCATCATCACTATCAGCAACGTCATCATCATCATCACCAACATGATATAAAATCGAATACGTCATCGTAGTGAATGGGTTACACAATGGATTTACGGTGCTGTATGTAAGAAAAATGAAAAATAAGCAAATAGTGAAAGGAATATATTATGCAGTGTAATTCGTTTCATAAATTATCGTTCAGTGTTTCAGAGTGCTAAACTGAAGAGAGAGAGATAGATACATAGATAGATAGAGAGAGAGAGGATGGGCGGGCGTTGTTTGATGAGGAGAAAAGAGAAAAGATAAAGTGTGTGTGTGTGTGTGTAGGTGAGAGAGAAAGAGAGAGAGAGAGAGAGGATGGGCGGGCGTTGTCTGATGAAGATTAAAGAGAAAAGATTAAGTGTATGTGTGTGTGTGTGTGTATGTGTGTGTGTGTGCTAAGTTCAAACAGTCATGGAAAGTGTACACTTAACGGACAGACACAAAAGATTGGAACAGAGGACGTGATATATTGGGAGGAAATGGTTTCTTTGGTTAAACCTAACTTGAAAGACGACGTGCTATTTTGGTAATAATAATAATAATCTATCTATCTATCTATATACCTAGGCTGCTTCCCCCAAGGAAAGGGAGGTAGCCGAGACATGACGACACACTCCCCATTTACTCATCCATTCAAACACATTCACTCTCATTTTAGCCCCAAAGGGGAGAAGGGACTGATCCTCACCGCACCACACCGCACAAGGGTCAATTGCGCAATGCAATCAGTGAGATCCGCAGCAGGGCCGACAGCAGAGCTGATTTACCCCTGCCACATCATAATAGACCCATCCCCTTACCCGCACCTGGCCTGACTAGCTGATCAGACAAAATGCGGGAGAATATCCTCTCAGGGCTGCGTCATCATTTATTCTTTCACAATTTCCCTCCATTTATTTCTGTCATGCACAGCCACTCTTCCTTGCTCAACAGACATCCCTCTCACATCCAGCGCTCTCTTCACACTGTCCATCCATCCTATTCGTGGTGTCCCTCTCAGCCTTACACCTCTCACATCAGATCTAGTTATCTTTTTCACCAAGCGCTCATTATCCATTCTCTCCATATGCCCAAACCATCGCAGTACCCTCTGCTCAACTCTATCAGCCATCTCCCGAACAACTCCAGTTCTCCTTCGCACTTCATCATTTCGCACTCGATCCATACGTGTCACTCCACACATACTCCTCAGACACCTCATCTCCATTACATTCAAACTTTTCCTCTCTGCTACACCCATATTCCATGTTCCAGTCCCATATAATGCAGTCGGTACCACAACATCCTCATCCAGTCTTCTTTTTACATCCATTCTAAGTGAACGACATCTAAACACCTTTTTCATTCCTCCCAGCACCTTTCCTACCTCATTCATTCTAAACTTCACTTCAGGACCTATTATTCCATCCACAGCAAAATGTGACCCTAAATATTTAAAACACTCTACCTCCTCAAGCAACTCACCATTCAAAACTATATTCATCCCCCTACCATTCCAACCTCTTACACTTTACCACTTTACTCTTCTTCTCGTTTACTTTCAATTTCCTCCTTTCACACACCCTTCCAAACTCCTCTACCAACTGTATCAAAGTCTCCTCCGAATCAGCCACCAGTGCAGCAGCATCTGCAAACAGCAGCTGCTTCAGATTCCACTTTCCACCATCAACATTCACCAGACTCAGACCTCCACCTAAAACTCTTGCATTCACCTCCCTTGCAACACCATCCATATAAATATTAAACAACCAAGGCGACATCACACATCCCTGGCTCAGCCCCACTCTCACGGGAAACCAATCACTCACAGCATTTCCCACTCTTACACACGCTCTACTATTTACATAAAAACTCTTCACCCTTTTTAGTAACCTTCCATCAAGTCCATTCATTCTTAAAACAGTCCACAAAGCCTCCCTATCAATTCCATGATACGCTTTCTCTAAATCCATGAATGCCCATCCTTGCCTTTCCCTAAATACTTTTCACACACTTGTCTCACGGCAAACACCTGATCCACGCATCCTCTCCCTCTCCTAAAGCCACAGTGCTCATCACCAATCACTCCCTCTGTACCCTCACTGACTCTCATAATTAACACTCTACCATACACCTTACCTACAATACTCAAGAGACTTATATCCCTAAAGCTAGTACATTCATACTTATCACCCTTGCCTTTATACAACGGGACCACACAAGCACTTGCCCAGTCAATTAGCACCATACCTTTCACAAAGCACACATTCAACAATCTTACTAACAAGTCAACAATAGTTACTCCACCACCCTTCAGGCATTCAACAGCACACCCATCCATACCTGCAGCTTTCCCTGTTTTCATCTTTACTGCCTTCTCCACTTCCTCTTTCGTGATCAAAGAATCATTCAACTCTCCCAACACATTTATTCCTTGCACCCTTCCATCTACCACAACCTCAGCCACCTTTTCCTCCTCTACATTTAACAATCTTTCAAAATACTCTGCCCATCTCTTCCTTACTGCATCCATCTCAATTAACATCCTTCCATCCTCTGCTTTTACTCGCTCTTCCTTCTCAGACTCTCCCTTTTGCACCTTTTTCACCTCCTTCCAGAACATTTTCTTATTCTGTTGAAATTCTCAGTCAGTCGCCTACCCCACCTCTCATCTGCTGCCACTTTAGCATCACGCACAGCCCTTCTCGCCTTATTCCTCTTTTCCTAATACCTCTCATATGACACCTCATCCTTCCTCTGCAGCCACACTCCATATGCACTTCTCTTCTCAGCCACAGCCATACTTACTTCCTCGCACCACCATTCACTTCCTTTTCTTACATCACCACCCACTCGTCTCACACCACACACCTCTTCTGCATGCCCCACCACAGCATTCTTAAACAACTGCCATTCCTCCTCCACACTGCCATTCTCCTGATCTTTCACTGCGTTCCACTCATCTTTTAATTTCTCCTGATACTCTATCTTTTTCTCTCTTTTATCCAACTCATTCACTTTCAAAACCTCCCTGCCACACCTAACCCTCCTAGCTCTCACCCATCTCTTACCTACTCTTAACTTTCCCTCCACCAGGTAGTGGTCAGACATACCTCCACCCTCCCCTCTCAGAACTCTCACATCCAATAATCTTCCTATTACATTCCTAGACACAACCACATAATCCATCAATGCTTTATCTACAACCATTCCACCCTCCTGTCTCACCCATGTATACTTATACAGTAAATATTTTTCTTTTCAAACAGCATATTTCCAATCACCATCTCTCGCTCAACCCACATCTCTATCATTCGTTCCCCATTGTAGTAGTTGTAGTAGTAGTAATAATAATAATAATAATAATAACTAATAATATTCCAGTAAATATCTTCGTTACTATTATTAGTATTATTTTATTATTATTGTCTTTTAAAATATACACTGCAACATACTAATAATATCACACTGTTATTTTTATCATAGTAAGTATTTATAGTATTAATAAAAACAAATACAAGTGCTGATACTCTGATTCACCACGTCCCTAACACCTTCTTCTAAGCGATTAATTTTGCTTATTACACCTTACTGTCCTCTTCTGTCTCACATAAAGCCTTTCCATTATCGCCATACGCCGCATAAGTAACGTACAAACGGAAATTAATTAGCTGTATCCAAAAATAAGTTGCGAAGGAAGAGGTGTTAGGGAGATTCCTTACACGACAAGAATACGAGCCCCAGACATGAGAAAGTAGGAGAGAGAAATGTGAGAAAGTGAGATAAGAAAGTGAGATAGTGAGACAGAGAAAA
>NC_137027.1:19480473-19517973 GCF_032717465.1 Coenobita brevimanus
AGCATGAATGTTATTTAAAGATTTTAACCGTACCCAGTTTAGGACAACAACAACATATGTTTTCAGTTTTTATCTGCAGATTCCTAACGTGATTACCGATAAATAGTCTGTTAAAGGCAAGAATATATTAAATCTTACGTCCTCAAGGGAAGAGATGTGAAAAATAAAAAACTAACTTTCATTTTTTGCAAGAAAAAGTACACGCATTCCTCGGGTCGTGCTCCTAGGCAAGTTCATTTCCATGCCAAGAACTCGATACAGGTAGCAGTACCTCCTCACCTTACTGGGTTTTCTATCAGGCTGGCTCCAAAGAAAACGAGTTCTATGGGAGGGTAACCATTCCACACCACTCATAAACGGTATTTATTTATTTATTTGGTAAGAATTTATATGCAGTACGAGAGTATATTGGTTTTCACACAGTAATATAGGCAATATAAGCATTGTTTCACTCACCAAACACATCAACATACCTGATCTTTTTTGGCGACATTACCTGATCATCATTTCTGACTGTTTCTTCCTCTAATGCTATGTAAAGTTTGTCCTCCACATTGTCATCGATTAGGGAATCACTCTGGCCCTGAATTTCGTACCGTGGCATGGCATGTCTTTACTGGCCAGGTCACTGGTAACAGGTGAATTGCCGAGACAATGGCGTGCAGGGGGGGGCGAGGTCATGCTGGGTAAAGCATTGTCCCTGCCTGGCATCTTGTAGAGGAAGCTGTCCCATGTATATGTACCAAAAATCACTCGCGAAAATTGAAAATTGTGCAGATTAGGGACCTTGCAATTGATTCACATTTATATACATCAATTGGAGTGACAGTAACAAAACGTGTGGACGTATATATACATCAACGGGACGCGGCGGATTAAACCAGCTATCCTCTCTCCATAAAACACCAATCTTGTCATTACAATTATCATACGCATTCCACAGCATATTTCTACTTCCCCCGCCCATAAAAAGAACCATGGCTGCTGCTTTACTGGGAATTAGTGCAGTGGGTTCTCGCTTGACCACCACAAACAGGGCTGGGCCATCTGCACAGGGCCCTCCTGGTCGTCATCAAGCGACTGTGCCACCATCAGTGTTGCGGCGCACCCCAAACTGCTTGTCAGTGCAGTAAAATTTTCTTCTGGAATCTTAGGGGGACTTCAATCCATCATCAACTCTGTTCACAATTTCCTCCAGTTTGAATCCCCAGACTTGTTATTTTTGACGGAGACTCAAGTAAGCTCCACCTCCGATTTAGCTAGAGTAATTTTCCTGGTTATATCTTGATTCAGAATTTAAGACCTAAAGGAGTATGTTGCCTTGCTTTATCAGAAATTGCCATGTAGGAGATTGCTAAATTTAATTGTCCTTATTTTGACTCTTCCACATATAAATTAAGTTCTTTTGGTAAAATTTAGCATTTCTGTTGTGTTTATCATTCCCCTAATGCCCCTCCTGAGCTGAGTTTATTTGACTGTATTCACAACTTAGTGTCCTCAACATTAATACTGCATCAATTATTATCCTGGGTGATTTTAATGTCCATAATGTTGAATGGCTCAGCCAGAACTGATGACTGGTCTTGAATGTGAGGAATTTGCAGACTCATTTAATCTCACCCAGTTAGTCAATCAAGCAACCCGTGTACCACACTACTCCAATCAAAATCCCCAACTATTGGTCTTGTTTCTAACATCCAGTTCAGATAATTATAATGTTGAAGTGAAGTACTTCCTCGGATCCTCGGATCATTGTCTGATACAAACCACTAGTTAAACACCTACCACACTTTTCTGCTCTGAACCTGTCGTGGTGACTAAATGGCACTATGACAGGGCAGACTGGGAGGGTCTCCAAAATTTTTTCATGGATATTCCTTGGACCTCCTGTTTCTCTCAAGATGCAAACTCCACATTGGGCCACATACAGGATTACATTAATGTTGGCATGGAAACATTGACACCCCATCTTAGCTACAGAAAAAGATTTAATGCACATGAATGGTTTGACCACAATTGTGCTAGAGTAACAGAACAAGAAACAGTAACCTATAACACTTACACAAGGACCAAAACGAAGAAGCCTTTAACTTTAGGAAGCCTTTATTATAGATATATCAGAACCCATGCCAAAACAATTATCAATCTTTCTAAATCAAACTTTCTTCATAGACAAGCTAACAAACTACTAACCCTTTAACCGCGGGTATCACTTTCGTGATGCACGAATGCAATGGATCATACCACGGGGTGTCACTTTTGCGATTCTGTGTTATTTTGAATTCGCTCGGGCTTTCAAGTGGTTGCTTGTATCATCTGTCAGTACTGCCAGTGTCCAGCAATAGTCAGTGTTGCTAATGCCATCTGTACTTCCATCCATTGTTGACAATTTAGCCATTTCTCCCTGTTCTTGACTCCACTCCCTACCTCCCCTCCATTACCCTCTCCTCCCACCTGCCCCAGCTGCCCTGCGCTACACAAATCTTGCCCGGAGTTTTCCACTCATTTCATCCATTGAAATGAGCCTTATGCCCTATTCTTATACATTATATTATATATAAAAAAGGAAAATGGTAATTGATAGTGCCATACACCTGGAATTGGCTAATTATTACCTGGCAACACCCCACGTGCACTCGTTCGCTACTTTTCCCTGTTTATTTCCCCTTGAAATATGAGGTATGATCTGTTCTCATAATAAAAATATATAATAGAAAGGAAGGGTAAAGCCTAAGTGATATTTACTTTCACCTGGAACTACCTAAATTACCCTTAAAGGCATACGTTGTTGGACCTGTCTTGTATGACATACGTTGAGTGTAACCAACTCCTTTTTCGAAAAATCAAAACACATGGTTGTAATCAATTTTTATGGGGTTTCTGGCCATGAAAAGAAAGAACAACTCTTCTACTTTCCTGTGATATACTTACTTTAGTAATTATTGAAAAATAAAAATGTTTTATGGGTGACTAAAGGAACCTCACCAAAATTGCCTTTTTTTTTTACGTTACTGAATAAAAAATTAATTACTCGGCCCGTATGAGGATTTAAGATCTGAGATTATATATGCTGCTTCTCAGGTCCCGTGGCCGTATCCTGTAAGTGGCTCACACTTCTGGCTCATGAGGGTCACTGTGGGAAGACACCCTGAAAAGAGCTAAAAAAAAAAAAAAAAAAAAAAAGGGAAATTTTCACTATATAAATTTTTTATGACGTTATGGTTCCCTGTATATACACCCTAATGACTTTGTAAATTTCGTTTGACACTAAACTATGATTTTAAGACCCAAATGATGAGGACTGATACTTTATATGACGATAATATGACGATAATATAAGACACAATTTTTTTTTTTTTTTACTGAACTACATCCCCTCACAATCGGTACACAGGGTTTAGCTGTGGCTGAGACACACTGAGAGGTCACACTTGATGCACTGGTGTTCACAAGAGTCTCTAGTTCTATGTCTGACAGCAGTGTCTTTCCTTGACCTTTTCCTTTGTCCTTTGCCTTTGATATATTCTTTATATTCACTTTAGTCTTCACTTTAGTCTTTTGTTCCACTTTTATCTTAGTCTTTATATAATATTACTTATAATCAGCAAAAAAAATAAAAAAAAAATAGGAAAAACCCAATAAAATAATATAGTACATAAAGTATAATATAAAGTGTAATATATGTAGTATATATATAGTATTTCTATGATATATAATGTAAATAATATATATAATATATAATAACATAAGATACATAACAATAGAACAGTCATACACATATATTTCCAAAAAAATAGTGGCACACTCCTATAGTAGTTATACTTGTAGAGCATACGTTAAGTCCTAAAATCGTGAGTCCTGCACAGCATACGATAGGTCTGATGGACTAAAAACGCAAATAAATCCCACAATGGGAAAACAAGAGGGAGCACACTTACTTCACACAATAGGCCAAGGCAAACACTTCACATACCTGGACGGCCTGGCCAGCATCTTCAAAGGAAGACAAGGTACCACATGTTTTACAAAAACAATATCCCAATATGGTGAAGATATGCCTTTAAGGGTATTGTCTAGATTTCCTGCCAATCATTTCCCAGCATATAAATTAGCAGCTGTCACCACGCTGACATTGTCAACCCTTGGCCCCCTACATCGCCACGTCATTCAGTTTACTGTCTTCCTCCAAGGTGAAACCACGTCA
Source organism: Coenobita brevimanus (assembly GCF_032717465.1). NCBI lineage: Eukaryota > Metazoa > Arthropoda > Malacostraca > Decapoda > Coenobitidae > Coenobita > Coenobita brevimanus. Next base: position 19,484,678 of record NC_137027.1, read on the forward strand.
GATTCGCACCCCTTCATTTCTGCCGCTTCTAGAGTGCTGTGTGACCTCAATCCCTACTAAACCTCTTGTGGGAAGGGGTAAAGGACTAAGTGACTCTGTTGTGGAATGTGAAATGGCTAATTTGTCCATGATAATGATGGACAGTGACTACAATCTTTCTGATGAATCGTGTAATGAGGCAGTGGAGGAAATGGTGATAAACTTCCAGTAAGAGTGCTTCAGTTTCCCAAGTTCATCCTGGCTCCAAGAGAAAGGAGCCCTTAGTTACCGCAAGTGACAGCGTATAACATTGTGTAAATAAAATAGAAAATGTAAATAGAAATGTAAATATTACTAATATAAGAATATGAGTTCATATACTTGGAGTAATGACAGTGAAAATGAAAGCTATGCTCTCTAAGCTAGTTTACTGAACGAGAAAATGAATGCCTAGAGTGAAAATAAACTACCGATACTGAAGGAAACTTATGGATAGAAACTAAACTACCAATACTGAAAGAAACTTATGGATAAATACTGTATATATATATATATATATATATATATATATATATATATATATATATATATATATATATATATATATATTTATATATATATATATATATATATATATATATATATATATATCTATATATATATATGTATATATCTATATATCTATCTATATATATATATATATATATATATATATATATATATATATATATATATATATATATATATATATATATATATATATATATATATATCTATCTATATATATATATATATATATATACTGTATATATATATCTATCTATCTATCTATCTATATATATATATATATATATATATCTATCTATCTATCTATCTATCTATCTATATATATATATATATATATATATATATATATATATATATATATATATATATATATATCTATATATATATATATATAAGTGTAATACAGTAAGAGGAATATAAAGTGTAAGTGTGTTTATGAATAATAAATGACAGAATACCAGCGGGGAATGAGCACGGATGGGAAGCTGGTACGCACTCGTAATTTACGTTGCTTTCATGGTGTTTTTTTTGTTTTTTTTTTAGTATGGATTCCAAACTACTTGGAAATCGTAGAATAGTGTTTCTAGTGATAATATCAGGCTGTGGTAATCATATTACGGGGTGTCGGGAAGTGTAAAGTGGAAACTTCGTTACCCAACTTCAGAAGTCTCCAAGTCCTATAGTAGTCCACGAAGGCTCAACAAACATCCCAGGAGAAAGCTGAAGGTATGTCCCATATGCATATTTAATCATAATATTCTAGGACTAATAACTGATTTTTGGCAAATATTTTTATAAAGTCAGTCGGAGCTCGAATATCCCCGCGTGAGGTGCACGGACTGCCTCCGACATCCCCGCGCATAAGGGGCTAAACCACCCAACTGACAACAAAATATTCTGGTCTACCCTTAATTCATTCAAATCTAACTTCACTACCACCTCTTCCATTCCACCGTTACAGTCCCCAAATGAAAACCAAGTGACCCACGTGGAAAAGCCAATCTTCCCTTTGATATTTTTTCGACAAACTCACCCCTAAGTACAGAAAAATCTCAATATTCCTGTACTTGACTTTGATTCCCCTCAAATACCCCCTTTCAAGACTCACATAAGATATACAGGCTTTATTACAGAATTTCTTAGTATATAATGCTACTGGTCCAGATAAAATTCCTTCAATAGTGCTTAAAAATTGCTCCCCATTGTTGGCTCCTGTATTGGCAAAATTTTTCCACTTATGCATCTGTACCTCAAGTTTTCCAGCCTCTTGGAAATATGCAAATAAGCACCTGTTCCTAAGAAGGGGGCCACTTCTGATCCATCAAACTATAGACCATTTGCTATAACTTCCGTTCTTTGTAAAGTTTTTGAGACACTAATAAACAAACATATTCAAGCACCTAGAAATCAATAAATTAATCAATGATCGGTAGTATGGATTTAGACAAGAACGTTCAACTGTAGATATTTTTTGCCTTCTTACCCATTAGATTAACACAACAATAGATCAACATGGTAAAAACACACACAGTAGCACTCGATATTTCAAAATCATTTGACAGAGTGAGGCTCCGGACCATATTGTCTAACATATCACACTATGGCTTTGCATCACTGGTTCATCTAATTTCTTCTTACCATCATAATAAAAAAATACAGGTCATGGTAGATGGAATTTATTCCCAATTTCATTCCATAAATGCTGGTGTACCTCAGGGATCAGTTTTGGCCCCAACTCTCTTTCTCATTCATATAAATGACCTATTAGTCATTCACAACCCAATACACCCTTATGCCAATGACTCGACACTTCATAGTTCTCTCACATTTAGTACCTCCTTACACAATCGCATATTATAAATTCCCAAATAAACACAGCCATTTCTCTGAACTAGGACCTTTCTAAATTTAATCAGTGGCCACAAACAAATCTAGTTTCATTTAATGCTCAGAAAACTAAATACATTAATTTCTCCAACATAATGAATCATTCAGAGTCCCACATAATTTAAAATGATTTCAATATTCCCATAACAACTACAATTGATGTCCTAGGTGTCACACTAAACACCAACTAAAGCTGGACAGCTTATGTTAAATCCCTTGCTAAAAATGCTTAAAAAATTGGGACTTCTATACAGAGTTCGTGAATTTTTCACTGATGAACAGTTGGCCACAATATACTAAAATCATATGCATTCTGAAATCGAATTCTGCTCGCCGCTGTGGAGTGGATGTGGAGTGGTTGCATTCAGGCAGTTGGACAAAAATAAAAATAAAGCCATTAGATTAATCAATAATCCTGCCATTACGCAGGACCTTCCTCCATTATCAGTATGTAGTGATGTTGCATGTTTAGCATTATTTTACCGATATTTTTACCGTAACTCCTCTAACGAACTTGCTTCAATTGTGCCTCCCCTTCACATTTTCTCCCGAAATATTCGGGCAGGTGGGACCGCCCATGAACTTACACTCCCCCGCAATGCAGAACCTCTGCTTATCAAAATCCATTTATCCCCAGAACTACTACTCTCTGGAATTCACTTCTTGGGAGTTGCTTCCCACAAACATCTAATCTAATTTTATTTAAATCCAGTTGTTATGAATATTTTATGAACTGAGGATGCCTTTAGGCACATGGATTTGTTTTCTTTATTTCCTTTGTTTTCTCTTCCTCCATTCATTGTCCCTTAAAAAAAAAAAAAAAAAAAAGGCAATATTGAATTGCCAAGGAAAAGGTGTTACGGAATATCCACAAATACCGTTCTTTTTCTTCTCTTCTCATTATCCACCATCATCACCACCACCACCACCATTACCACATTCATCATTCTCCTCTTCCTCATCATCATCATCGCCATCATCATTATCATCACCTTTCCCATATGTCAGAGAGACTATCGCCCTCAGTCAGGCTCTCCCTCTACCTATGACCTACAGCCTTTTAAACTCTACTAAACAGCCTGAAAGGAGCAAGGGGGCTCTTGCTGTCTGGATTTCTTTGTCTATACAGCAATATCACCCACACCAGACCACACCACCACAGAGGATAATACAACACCAGTCGATAATACCCACACCACGCCCCAGGACAATACCACAACAGTAGTATTACCCACACCACGCCACCACAGAGGATTATACCGCATCAGTCAATAATAGCCACACCACACCACACAACACCACAACACAGGCTAATACCGCAGCAGTCGATAATACCCACATCACACCACCACACAGGACAAAACCACACCAGCCAATAATAGCCACACCACATCACCACACAGGGTAATACCACACAAGCTAATAACACCCACACCACACCACCACACAGGATAATACCATCCAAGTCAGTAACAATCATCACACCACCACATAGGATAATACCACATCAGTCAGTAATGTTATCACCACACCACACCACACAGGATCATGAGGCTTGGTAGGCTATTTCACTCTCTGAACAATATATGTTGCGAGAGAGAGAGAGAGAGAGAGAGAGAGAGAGAGAGAGAGAGAGAGAGAGAGAGAGAAGCATTTTTTTTTTTTTTCTTCAAGTAATGCATATCACATCCAATCGATTTTATTAAGCGCAGGAGGGAATTTTGGAACGAGGGGGAGGGGGAGATGTAGCCCTCTTTAACCCCTTCAAATTGCTAGTCACGAAGAAGTGCTATGGGAGGGATGTAGAGCCGTAGGATTGTCTTATTCCGCCACTGAGCTACGTGAAATAACCTGCAAAAGGACGAAAATCTGGGCCAAGCTAAGGTGAAAGGACTATATTTGTCATTGTTTTTGTTGTTGACGGATTCTTGTTATTGTTTTTGCTGTTGTTTGTTTCATGTGTTTTTACGTTGTTGTTTTTGTAGTTGTTGTGTTGGTATTGTTGTTCTTGTTCTTTGTTCTTGTTTACTTGTCATTCTTGTTGTTCTGTTATTGTTGTTTTTGTTGTTGTTGTTGTCGTTGTTGTTGAGGATAATGGAGCCGAGTTCTTGCTTACGACTGCCATACTGCGCGACGACCACTGGGGGCTTCACGACGACCTTTACCACTACTCCCACTGCCGATGCTGGGGTCACCTCGAGTCGTACTGGTAGTCTTCGTTGCCGTTGTCGTCGTGGTGGGTTCCCCGGACGACCTGTTCGTCCAGAAGGGGCAGGATGAACGACAGTAACACGTGCCGTCTGGACGCTTGTAGCAACAGAAATAGGAATAACACGAGGGCTTGCTCTCACCTGTTGTGGGTTAGGAAGTAAAAATAATAGCAGTAGTGATGATGATAGCAGTACTGATGATGATAATAATATTTGTAGTGCTAATGATAATAATAATAGTGATAATAGCAGTAGTGGTAATAATAATACTAGTAGTGGCAATCACAATAATAGCAGTAGAGATATTAATAGTAGTGATAATGATAGTAGTAGTGATAATGATAACAGCAGTAGTACTAATAAAAGTAATAGTGATATAAGAGTAGTTATGATAACAATAGTTCTGATGATAATAGTAGTAGTGATGACAGTAATATTGATAGAAGTAGTGATATCAATAATAATACTTGTAATGATAATAGCAGTAGTAGTGATGATAATAATAATTGTAGTAGTGATAATAATAATAGTTGTAATTATAATAGTAGTAGTGATGGTAATAATAATAGCAGGCGTGATAAAAATCGTAGTGATAATGATAGTAGTAGTGATAATAATAGTAGTGATGATAATAATAACAGTAGTAGTAATAGTAATAATAATAGTGATAATAATAGTAGTGGTGATAATAATAATAGTAGTAGTGGTTATAATAATAATAATAGTAGTAGTAGTGATAATAGCAGTAGTGATGATAACAGTAGTAGTGATAGTGACAATGATAGTAATATTGATAACAGTAATACTAATAACAATAATGAGTGATAATACTAATAAGAGTAGTAGTAGTAATAATAATGAGCATAACAGCAATAATAAGAAGCCTTGACCAAAGACGTATCCCCATCATGTGGTAAAGAATATATAGATATGCACTAATAGTTATGCCAATTTTATAAATATAAAGGGGCATAAACTAGGACTCGTACACTATCCTTACCCGTCCCCGTCCCGGAGGGGCTCGGAGATTGATAGGCTATTGTTTTCACTCGGTTTGTCTGTTTGTTTGTTTGTTAATAACTTTACGTGAAATCTACTGGTACGATTTTGACGAAACTTACATTGATGATGGGTTACGAACACCTGATTAAATTTTGGGCCAAATCGGGCCAAGGCATAGGCTGTAGGCCCCCAAAAATGTAAAAAAAAAAAAAAATCGTTTAATCGCCACAACTCCTTCCAAATTCGTCACATCGACATGAAACCAAAACCTAAAGCTGCATCTATCAAATTTGCATCCTACAACATGCTTCAGTACATCAGGGGGTCACCCCCTACATAGCGGTAAGAGGGTCAATGTCAGGTGGGTCGGGCCTAAAATTTCAAATGGGGTAAAAATCGTCATTTTTCACCTGATTTACTCCAAATTTTATGTGATATCTTGGACTAGATATCCTGTTGTGTTTATACGTCAGCACTAAAATGACTGCCGGACACCGGCTTGCTGTCTTGGCACCGCTTCTTGTTCTTGAAGAAGTTAAGATGATCCAGCAACTAGTTTCCAAGATACAGCTATGTGCAGATTAGTTTCCTTGTATGGATATAGCTCGTAAAATACTTACAATGTGGCAATTTCATATATAAGGACTTACACAAGGGCTTGTACTCTTTCTCTGTAAGATATGAAGAAAATCCAGCAAGAAGTTTCCAAAATATAACATTAGGAAGCGCTCACAGAGCGCATACCTCCACCAATACCATTGCCATCAAGAAGGATACGGATTCGTATTAGCAGATACCGGTATAGGATCCAGATTCACCCCCATATTTAATCAGTTCATTTTTGGTCCATGGCCGATCTTTCCATAAAATTTCGTTGAAATTCATTGTGAACTTTTGGAGATATTGTGCGGGATACTTTGGATCCGGATCCGCCTCAAAATTTAATCATTTTTCCATGGCTCATGGCCCATTTTTCCACAAAATTTCATCAGAATCCGCTCATAACTTTTTTAGTAATCCTTCTAACAGACAGACAGACAAACCAACCAACCAACCAACGCGAGGTAAATCATAACCTTTTTGGCGGAGGTACAGACAATATGGCAGCTTTTCCTATACGGGCACCAACTACGACACATACTCTATCTTTCTGTGTGATACGAAGTCAATCCACCTGGTAGTTTACGAGATACAGGCCCGGACGGAAAGACGGACGGACAGGGGCGATTCCTATATCCTCACCATATGGAATAATGGCGAGGATAATAATATAATAATAATATTATAGGAATGATAATAGGAGTAGTAGTAATGATTATACTACTATTAATACTAATACTAATAGTAGTAAAGTGGAAAAATATAGTGAAACAAATATACAATGAATAGTGACAGAAAACAAAGGAAATGTGTGTGTGTGTGTGGGGGGGGGTGCATAGACATAAATATATCTATGTAATTCACCGGGTCGGTCAGGATCACTTGATGGTCGTGATCGTCAGCTTTTACCCTCCCGGAAGGGAGCTGAGAACTCATATAGTCCGATCTAAGGGCAAGGCTGTGACCTTCACACAAGCACACACCCGTCCCCTTGCTCGAGGGGGACAGTAACCACCCACTTCGTTAGTGAAACTTTTCGCAACCTGATCGAGGCGCGAACTCCCGTCCACCAGTTGGCAAGCGAGAACGTTACCACTGCACAGTGTGTGTGTGTGTGTGTGTGTGTGTGTGTAAATACATGAAAACAAGCAACATGATACATACCGTATATTATTCTTAGTGACAGTAGGCATCATAACAGTTCTTCTTCATCGATGCATTATTATTATTATTATTATATTTTTGCATAAGACATCTCTGCACTATTCAGCGTCATTTATTCAGTTTAATATTGAAACAGGTTGCACTAATGCAAGAGCATATAAGTGTGCATGATCAGATTCAACCGCTTAACCCTATTCGGTGCAACCCGTATCATTTTTGATACGCCCTAACTAATTTTTACCAATAAACTCTAGTTTGTAAGCAATGCATGGTCTCACGGTTGTTTTCTTATTAAATTACTGGAAACACAACAAATGGTGATTCTGAGCGAAAAAACTGAGTTGAAACGAGCATTTTCTCTAAAATTAACGATTTTTCCCCGTGGAGAGCGCTAAACAAAAAAAAAAACGCTCGAAGATGAGTGAAATATCTGGGACCTTAGCCTACGCAAGCCTAACGAGCATCAACACAGCTTCCAGACGTACGATACGTTTCCTATTTTCATTAAAACTACTTTATTTTCTATGTATTATTCATTGTTCATACTTTATGACTCCTCATACCTAGTGAAATAGCTATTTCATGCACTAATTTTATTATCTATGTATTATTCATTGTTTTTTTCTCTAGGACTCCTCATACCCAATGAAATGGTTGTTCGTACACATACACACATGTGCATTGTATTGTGCACACAGATACACACACGTGTATTGTAATGTGCACACACACACACACACACAAACCTCTCGGCTCTCGTGTGTCGTGTAGGCGTGCCGGACGACGGTTAGTTAGCAATTAATTAGGGGACGGGGTGGATGTGCTGACGGACGTAGTCATGGCTTTTACTTTCGACTATGTTGACGACCCAGTCGAAGATTACTTGGAAGAGGTAGTTGGCGATGATGATGATGATGACCTTGCCTTGGATAGAGTAGCTGAGGGCGACGATGAAGAGGATCAGAATGATGACAAAATGAAGAAGAGTGGGTACCACTCAGAAACAAAGCCACTGATGAAAAATAGATTAATCAGTACTTTGGACCAATGCTTGAACAAACAAAATTATGACGAATTTGTCCTGCCACACGAGCTCAGGGAATATACCTGCATTTTAGAGAAACCCCAGAGAAAATCAGATATCGGTAAGTCAATAACATGGACCAATCATACAGAAGGTAGGCCTGTTGAGAAGGTATTGCCTAGTGTAGGATGTTTGTTAGGAGAAGCAAGGTCAGCTAATACAGAAATAATGGCATGGGAGTTGTTTATAACATCTAATATGATTGATGGTATTGTAACCCATTCTAACACAAGGCATAATTACCGAAATTTCTACTGCTGACAGTGCTGAAATACCAACACACGTCAAGACGACTGATGCCATTGAATTGAAAAGCTTTTTTGGCCTGCTCTATGCAAGAGGCTTGTTGGGACAAAATAAATATTGCTATAATCGTCTCTTCATGGAAGGGTTTGGTCACCCAATATTTGGAGCTGTCATGTCTGTAAAACGATTTGGTTTCTTACATGCCAAGATAATTTTTAACAACATTGATACCAGACACCAGAGATGGGTACACGATCAACATTGATACCAGACACCAGAGATGGGTACACGATCAACATTGATACCAGACACCAGAGATGGGTACACGATCAACATTGATACCAGACACCAGAGATGGGTACACGTTCGGTTTGCAGCAATCAGGGAGCGTTTTGAACAGTTCAGTAATTGTTGATGCTCAGTGTTAGAGCCAGGTGACTTCTTGACCACTGATGAAACGTTGTATGGGTGCAGAACACAAATAGGGTTCAGACTACAATAAGAGCAAACCCGTACTCTACGGCCTCCAATATAAATCTATTAATGCTGTTAGATATCCATTAACCTTTAGGACAGCTGTATATTCAGGTAAACCTGGAGAGCCAGGACCACACTACATACGCGGTACAGTCCCAACAGTGAAAGCTCTGGTAAGTCAGTTACAAGCCTCAGTCGACCTTAGAGGTGGGATTATTAGCCTGGATAGATTGTACACCAGTATAGAGTTACTGGAGTGGCTTCAAACACAAGGTATCTCAGCCTTAGGTACTATAGATTCTACTAGGAAATGCATACCACCAGAGATAAAGACAGTCACAGAAAGGGAAGATAGGTCATACCAAATTTACTGGAAGAAACACGGGGAGGAAATGACACTGAATCTTATATAACACCCACCAAAAGCAAAGGTAAGAAAAATGTGTTACTTCTGAGCACAGTTTCCCCTATATTAGGCATTACCAAGGATGATTTGGAAAAAAAAAAAAAAAGCTATTTAAATTGTATGATTTCACGAAAGGAGGCACTGACATTATGGATCAGAGAATAAGTTTTCATACAGTACACACTAAATCTAGAAGATGGACAGTGAATGCCCTTGGCTACATTGTCGACACTGCCAGAGTAAATTCACAGACAATTTATTCGTTATATAATAATCAGGACCCAAGAAAAATTGCTTCAATCTCCTATGGCTGGCAGATAGTGAAGGCATTGTGTAATCCGCAAATTGAAAGAAGAAAAGTTGAGGCTTGTGGTGTGACCAGGAATACAATAGCTAAGATGAATCTGATGCTCGGACAGGGAGATGTAGAGGAGGCCGTCCCAGAAGTAACACATGAGAATAGGTCAGGCAAGCGGCACAAGTGTCATTCATGCCTGGAGTCTCTTTATGGTCCAGGATACACTCAGAATCGCCCTAAAGTAAAATCGTCCACGAAACAATGTCAAGTATGTCACAAGCACACCTGTGATCAGCATTGAAATAAAGTATGTATGAAATGCTATAGTAACATGCCCAATCAGTGAAAGTCTTGTTTTGGAAATTAAGAATGAATATGCATGTCTGCGAATATGTAGCCTATAGATTATGACTGAGTTTACGTTATATACGGATTATATTTTTGTTTAAAAATTTCCTTATAGATGTAAACAGAGATACGGAAGGTGAGGATCTTGCAGCATAAGAATCCTCCAGCTTACTTATATTAGTTGTAATTGTAGAGTAAAAGGATGTTCAAGTGCGTAGGATCAAATACCGCCGGAAAATACATAGATTAGGAGCATAGGCATGGATAGCCCCGAGTTAATGGTTACTACTCTTTCGACCTGTGACGGGCTGTGGGTCACTGAGGGCCCTGTTAGTTAATTGGCACCCGTCGAGATCTTTTTAACTTACCAGGGGTCGATGCTGCAGGGGGTGGATCAGCTGAAATGAAGCATGATCTCGCAGTGGAGAGAAGGAGCTGGGGCCTCATTGACTGCTGTCTCCCTTGAAAGAGCCAGGCAAGGCTCTGGACCTAACCCCTTATATCCACACTGTGCCTGTGCATTAACCAGGGAACAGCTTGTTCTCCGGTTAATAGAGATATAGGGTTTAACCAGGAAGTTAGAGGCTGCTCTAAGCGATTCAGTAATCCAAAGACTGGACGTTTCCTGGTTAACAGTTTACTCGTAAGAATTTAATGGTGACCCCGCATGTACGGAGCTTTGGGTGGCAGCTGCATTTTCTCGTGGTGACTACTAACAAAGGATCAAGGGACTGACTTCTGGAGAGACTGACTGGCTGACCGACAAAGGTCTCAGTGATGGCCTAGTGGGAAATTACTAATAAACTGACATCAGAAGGACAGTCTACTGACTTTGTCGGTATTTTGGGATTGACTGCCCCACTGAATAACCATTGATCTATACTGTATATTGATGATGTTTTGGGTATAACTATTCATAATTGAATATTTGTTATTGCATTGCTCTGAATACTCCTTGGAGCGTAGCATGAGCAGATAGAGCTACCGTGCCCTTTGAATAATTGGTTATAACTAAATATTTCTCTGTGCCCTTCAATTTTAATTTGCAGTACTCAGATTTAGAAATACCTATATAATATATTGGTGACAACAGATTCAGCCTTCTCAAGGACCTCCTTCAGCTGTAAGTAAGGAGTGAGAAGCAGGTAGACCTTTATTATACAACAGAGGGGCAGGCAGAATAGGAGGTAGGTAAGGCACAAGGCTGTTGCTGTGGAATTTTGCAATTATTATGCAATATGTATGCCTTTTCAAGCATTTATCTCCCGTACATCTACCGCCTTCTGCCTTATCTACCTCCTGTTCTCCCCGGCCCTTTCTCACTCGCCATCCATTTGTATGATAAAGGTCTACCTGTTTCTCACTCCTTAGTCATACGTGAAGTGGGTCCATGAGAAGGTCGAGTCTGTTTTGTTCTCACGAATAGATTATATTTCACACACCAACACAATCCTCACAAACCACCACAGACCTCACACACGAGCACAATCCTCACACACCACCACAGTCCTCACACACCACCACAGTCCTCACTCACCAACACAGTCCTCACACACCAACGCAATCGTCACACACCACCACAGTCCTAACACACCAACACAGTCCTCACACACCACCAGTCCTCACACCACCACTGTCCTCACTCAACACAATCCTCACAACCACCACAGTCCTCACACACCAACACAGTCCTCAAGCACCAACACAGTCCTCACACCACACATGTAAAATTAATTAATAAAAATAATCTTTTACTTCTATAAATTCATTATTATATAGTGGTAATGACATCTGAAAAATAAATCACTACTTTCTAAAGGGAGGAGGTTGGGGAAAGTGGTTGGTGGGATACATGGCGAGTTGGGTCCTCGTCCCGTATCCTGGTTACACACTTTTTTTGAGTGTGGCTGAAACTCGCGTAGCTAAATATTATATTCAGTCATTAGAAAGAAATATATGGTAGTATTCTCATCATCATCATTATGTACTTTCCATTTTTAGTCCACAGCAGGACTGGACTCTTCACTTAGGGAGGTTTCAGTCAGGAAGCCCTAACCCACGGCCCTGCACAGTTGTTGACTTTACTGTATACACGGGTTTTATTCGCTCCTGTGTAGAGCACAGCTGTCATGTGTGGGGAGGCTTCCCACACAGCTCTTCTCAACAGGATGGAGTCGGAGACTTTTCGTCTCATTAACTTTCCTCTTACTGGCTCCCTTCAACCTCTGTCTCTTCGCGGCACTGTTGCATCATTGTCTCTTTTCTATCGCCACTTCAATGGTCACTGCTTCTCTTAACTGTCTGCTTGCATCCCTCCACCACCACGGCAGGCACGCAGCACCCGTCTTAGCAACAAACTCAGCCCTTTTCTGTCCAACTCTCTAATGCAAAATGGGAGAAATGGAGTTCCCCCGAGCTAAGCCCTGTATTGGACTATATAGCCCCGCTAGGGTTACAGGCGGGAGCTACCCCTCCCGGCGCGGCAGCCCGGGCGAGGCTCGAACTTGCAATCCCCCGATTACAAGTCCAGCGCGCTACCACTGCTACCGCGCCCCCCTTTCTAATGCAAGAGTTAACCGTTGCTCCAGTCATTCATGTATGCAACAGGTCAACTCTGGAATTGTCTCCATCTCTGTTTTTCTTACTGCCTACGGTCTCCAGTCTTTCATACACAGTGTGTCCAGGCATCTCGAAATGAACTGATCTTGAATTTGGCTCTGCTGTCGTTTTTTTTCTTGGAGGGAGCAATCTGTAGGTCCTGCCCTTTGGTTCCTTCTTTCTTGCATAAAAAAAAAAATATTTGCATGTATAACCAGAAATTATTTACATACTTACATTATTAGATTTCCTTGACTAATAGCTACCTCTCCATCAACTAGTCTACCTAGTAGTAAATCCACTGAAAGTGGGTTTAGGAGTTATGATGGTGAGGAAGAAAGGGGGAGTATTAGTGGTGGCGAGTGAGTGAGAGAGATGGGGGTGAGAAAAAAGTGGTGAGAGAAAAGTGGTGACAGGGAGAGTAGGGTAGAAGGGAATATAGTGGTGAGTGTGAGGGTGATGGAGGAAGGTGGTGGTGAGGAAGATGGGAGGTGGTGAGTGTGAGGGAGAAAGGGTGGTGATGTTGATGATGAAGAAGATGTGTAAGCTATCAACTTCCATGTCATGGACGGTGTGTGTGTGTGAGAGAGACAACAGTAAACGGTTTATTGATACTGCAGCCCTCAGACTAAAAATATAGCCTACAGCTTTGATATATGGCAAACATGATAAGCGTTGCTGAATGGTAAAATATTTGGTCATTTGATATTTACATTAATTTTAAATTTGATAATAGTTAAATGTGTGTGTGTGTGTGTGTGTGTGTGTGTTTCAGTGCGCGTGGGTGCGGTACGATATGTTTCGCGGCGCTTGCCTGCAACGGCGCCGACGTGTCCGAATGCGTTCCTTTCACTTCGTCAAACCAATAATATTACTTAAGATTCTTTTCACGATACTAGGGTCGTAAGTGTGGGAAATCGCCAAGGGTTGCACCGAATAGGGTTAAGCCAAGTTGATTTTTTAGGCAATTTTTTCACACTTAATAGTGTGTTATTGCACAAGATCCTTGGCCTATTGCGGACATTAATTGTTTACTATATTTTATAATATAAAATATAGTAAACAATTATGCTATAAGAGATACGTAACTGCCTTTCTCGTTGAAGAAATAATACCACAGGTTTATTTTTCTGTGAAACTTTTGTATGTTACTGTTGGAGCTCTGCGACAAAATATCTTTAGACTAATTTACATTTAAACATTTTATACATATAAATGGGACTGACAATGCATAAAATCTTAGTACAGTGAGGACGCTGACTGGTTGTAGAATTTATATTAGGAAGGAGGTTTCTGTATTTGCCACTTTAATATAGAAATAATTGGGCAAATTTCTTCTATTTGCTTTATTTAGCATGTTTTCTATTCATCAAATTATTCTCTCACGAACCCGGAACCTCAGTCGCCTCCATAAATCCGGAAGGGTGGGTATTGCCATGGCCTCCTACTAAATAGTAGAGGCTTTGCAACACCTCTTCCATAAGAATTTAGTCTCTACAATCCAGAAGAAAACTTGTCTATTTCTGATCCAAATAGAAGCTATAGGCATCAACGTTTGTATTTTTTTTAGGGTATGTGTCTGTTTAGTGCCTCGTGCGGCGATGACAGGCAGGCAATGTGAAGGAGGTGACATTGTAAGGTGCTGTCCTCACGCGGCGATGACGGGCAGGCAATATGAAGGAGGTGACATTGTAAGGTGCTGCCCTCACGCGGCGATGACAATTGACGATGCGATCATGCGATGCGTTGACAGACAGTCGCTTCTCTACAGCGAGAGGGTATAGATGATGTTTGCCAGTGGGGAGGTTGCTTTGTAGGGCAAAGAGAGAAAAGAATGACCTAGGACCAGAAAGGGTACGAGAGAGGGATGCAGGAGGAAGAGAAGTGGAAAGAAGAGGACGTCGGGAGAGGAGCAATGACAGTGAGAAGGGGGGGGGGAGAGGAATTGGAGTTTATTTAATTAGGGATGAATTACAGACACCTTACAACAGGAGGATCAACCGTGTGTGTGTGTGTTGATTTGTCCACCTTACTTAGAAGAGTGGACACGGGCATATTGTGGAAGCCCGTCAGAGATTTATGCATGAAGGGGGAAATCGTGTAGATATCGTTGTTAGGGAAAGGAATGTGTGAGTGTAGGTGAGGATGATGGAATGAGAGAGTTAATGGATGAGGTGAGGGCAGAGAGGGTGCAGAGAAGTGGCGAGTTAGCAGGGGAGTGGAGATTTAGTAAAGGGGGGGGGTAGGAGGACACAAGTTGGAGGAGAGAAGATGAGGGAAGGAGGCGTATTATTTCTGCGGCAGTGTGGGATCGTGATACTCTTGGAATGAGGACAGGTGAGATTGTAGCGCGAAGTGAGGCTGTGGCAGGACAGTCTAGGATATAGTGAATCAGAGGAGACTCGTCGGAGTGGTGGCAGTGCATACATGGCTCTGGGTCAAGGCGAGTGACTTGAGAGAAGGTTGGGAAGCCGAGGCGTAGGCGATGAATATACCTTTCTAGTGAGTTGGGGGTGCGAGGTGGGATGTCCAGCGGCTCGTATGCTGTGGCTCTGGTAAGCCAGGAGGCAGAGAACGATCCATCAGCGGCAAGAGTGATATGATTGTTTATGATGTGATCATTGATGGCCTTATTGGTGAGAAATTTGATGCGAGACAGACTGGCGAGGAGAGGGAAGGTGGAGTGTGGGAGAGTAGTTGCAGCTCGTGCAGCAGCATCTGCAAGCTCGTTGCCCAATATGCCTGCATATCCAGGCAGCCACTGCAGGAGAATTTCACCCCCGTATTGGTTGATGGAGTCAGCTACAGCATGAATTGAGGATAGCAGGTTAGCATTGTCTCTGAAGTGCCTTGATTGGAGACCATATAGAGACGAGAGCGAGTCAGTATGGACTACAATGCTGTGTTTATGGAGCTCGTAGGCATGACGTAGTGCACATAAGATGGCTACGAACTCTGTCTCGTATGTGGGGGCTCCCGTGGGGAGCCGCCAATTCTCGACAAGGCCTTCAGTGACAAATGCAGAGCCTGCTAGCCCCTCTTGTGTAACTGATCCATCAGTGTAGTATACGGCAGTGTCAGGTGTTTGGAGGGATGAAATTCTCCTGAGGCTGTCTTGGTGGAGGAGAGCGGGGATGAATGCTCTGGGGCAATGGGAATTGGGAAGGATGAAGGTGATGGGTGATGACTGCCATGAAGGGAGAGGGGAGTATTCAGGATGCAGGGAATCAGGACCCTCTCGGAGTGAGGATCAACCATATTTAGCCATGTTTTCTCTAACACACACACACACACACACACACACACACACACACACACACACACACACACACACATAATGGCTGAGGCAATAGACAACAACAGGGCAGCGATAATCTATGGGCGTTCGATTAAAACTGAACGTTGTCCCTCCCACCTCCTTCCTCTTCCTCTTCCTCTTCTTGTTCTTCTTCCCTTTCCTCCTCTTCTTCCTCATCCTTCTCTTCCTCATTTCCCTCTTCTTTCTCTTCTTCTTCTTCCTCTTCTGCTTCCTCTTTCTCTTCTACCACTCCCACTGTGTTTTGTTTACATCTGACGCAACTCGACTGGCACAGCTTGGACATTAATTCAAGTGTGCGTGACAGTTGGTGATTCTTACTTATCTGTCTGTCTATCTATCTATTGCCAGACGCCTTAATCATGTAAGGGGTGGCCACAAACAAATCACCTCCATGTCATCCTGTCCCCCGCCATTTCACTGCCCTGCTTCCAGCTCACACCTCCCTCTCTCATATACCCATCCACTCTATCCCTTCATCTCATTCTTGGCCTCCCCCTCCCTCTGGCTGCCCCATCTGCCACCATAGTCACTGCCACAGCTACCTTCATTCTTTACTACCCCTACCAAAACCGCCACTACCACCACCTTTCCCTACCACAACTACCAGAAGCACCACCACCACCACCACCACAACAACCACCACCACCACCACCACAAGCCTAAACACCCGAGTAGTTCAAACGTGTCCCAGCCTCGGTTTCACATCATTTCCCAACAGCAAAAATGAGAGAGAGAGAGAGATGGATAAGGGGGTATGATGATGATGATATAGATAGAAAGGTAGATAGATAGATAGTGAGAGAGAGAGAGAGAGTTACTGGCCAAACCTATTCCTGGCCACGTGGTGAAGGAGCGAGGACCTGACTGTTGTTGTTGTTGTTGTTGTTGTTTATAGATTATCTCCGCCTATAGAGGAGACCGAGCCTTGATTATGGCCTGGTCGGTGTGTGTGGTTGGACAGGAGGTAGTAAGAAGAGGGAAAATAGAAAGATTAGAATTGGAGTATTAAAGGGGTGAGCGTTATTTAGGTGAAGCATCTACGACACACTGAGGTGGTTTGGCCATGTGGAGAGGATGGAGAGTGAGAGACTGACGAGGAGAGTGTATGTGAATGAGGTGGAGGGGGGGAGAGGGAGAAGGAGGCCAAGTATGAGATGGAGGGATGGAGTGGAGAGGTATATGAGAGAGGGGGGTGTGAGCTGGGGGCAGGACAGTGAAATAACGGGAGACAGGGGGACGTGGAGGCGATTTGTTTGTGGCCACCCCGTATGGGATTAAGGCGTCTGGCAATTGATAGATAGATCTAAGACGTGACGAGGGGGACGGAGTGTTCAGTGGGTGGGACGTCTGGGTTGGGGTAGATTCTGCCGCTCTGAGTAGTTCGGATGCAGGGCTTTTTAGTTGATAACGTACAGTAATAGGGGAAAAGGAGAGTTTGCGTTGCAGTGTTTGCAGTTTTGGGAGTGTTCGTCGGTTACATTGGGAGGGGGGCGATGTCCTAGCCGTAACCTTCGCATCAGTGAATGAGTGTAGTTGTTTACTTGTCTGGGATATGCCAGGGATGCGTAGTTGGTGGCGATTGGGATATGCTAGGGGTGCGTAGTTGGTGGCGATTGGGATATGCCAGGGATGCGTAGTTGGTGGCGATTGGGATATGCCAGGGATGCGTAGTTGGTGGCGATTGGGATATGCTAGGGGTGTGTAGTTGGTGGCGGTTGGGATATGCTAGGGGTGCGTAGTTGGTGGCGGTTGGGATATGCTAGGGGTGCGTAGTTGGTGGCGGTTGGGATATGCTAGGGGTGCGTAGGTCGTGGTGGTTGCATACCAGGTGGCTGTTGGGGAGCCTTCATTTACACAGGTTTCGTGGTCAGCTTGGGTGTGGGCTGATGCTTTGTTTAATATTTTCTATTTGATTTGTGAGTGGCTAAGTGTGACTTCGATATCGATGTGGGGGCAGTTTGTGACTTGTTTGGCGGCGTTGTCTGCTTTTCATTTCCGCTTATGCCTACGTGGCTGGGGATCCAGGGTATGATTATAGTTTTTCTTGCTGATATTTGGTATGCCGTGTTGACAATGGTGCTGCAGATGTTGATATTGTCGTAGCGGTCTGGTTGGCGTAGTACTTGTATTGCAGAGAGGGAGTCACTGTGTACAATGATGGCTGGCGATACAGTGGTGTTTTTGGCGTCTATTAGGGCTTCACAGATAGCTACGAGTTCAATGAGGAGGGTTGATGCTCCGTCTGTGATTCGCCAGGCTACTGTCTTGTTCCCGCAGATGAAGGCGGCTCCTGCTTTGGGTGGATTAACAGATCCGTCGGTGTAGTATGTGATGAAGTTGGGGGGAGTGAGGTGAGCGATGAGTTCTAGGCTGAGTTGGTGTATTTCTTCTGTGGGGGTGTTGGCTTTGGCAGAGGAGTGTGGAGTTATTAGTTTGAAAGGGGATGGAGCCCAGGGGGGTGGCTGCCGGTATTCTGGGTCGGGAGCAACAGGTTCTTGTTGTATGACGGTGTCGAGATTGAAAAGTCTGATGGCTTTCACAGTGCAATGGGTCCATTTTTGTTTCAGGAGATCAGGGTGAAGGTTGATGCTGGCTGGGACTCGTGTTAAGGGTGGGAGAGGTGTTGCACTGTGGGTTATTTTCGCTGTGATTCCTGCAGCTCTAGCTTTTATTCGGTGTTGAATGGCTTCGATCTTGCACTCCATGCGGAGATTGCAGAAGCGTGTCCATCTGGGTGAGTTGGTCATGATAAGGAGTGCCTCGTTTTGGATGGTTTCGAGTTTTTGGATTAGGGTGGGGTTTGCGCCGACGGGTATAGGGGCACAATAGTCGATGACGGAGCAAATATCTTGGATGTCAAATAGTCCGAGGACATTATATGAGGCCCCTTTGCTCTTGTCTGTAAGGGATCTGAGAGCGCTGAGTCTAAGGTTTGGTCTCTCTTTTAAGAAACTGATTTCTGTTCTAAAGGATAGATTGGAGTCGATCCACACTCCGAGATAAAGGTGAGAGTTTACATATTCGATCGGGTTGTAGCCGAGATGTAGAGGACGTGAGGAGGGGGGTTGCATGCCCAGTGCTAGTGCTTTGGTTTTTTGGGTGTTTATAGATAGGCCGAGATCTATACATCCTTGGTGGAGTTCGGAATAGGTTCATTGAGCTTTGTCATAGAGGGGGCCTCGGTTTACTGTTAGAGCTAGATCGTCGGCATAGCAGAGGACGCGTATGTCTGGGCCGATGTTTGTTTGTAGGAGACCGTCCATGAGGGTGTTGTAGAGAGTTGGGCTGATTATACTGCCCTGTGGAGTGCCGTTGATGTGTCTGTGGAAAGTGGAAGAGTGTCCTTGGAAGCGTACGAGAGCTTCTCGATTTCTGAAGAAGTCCTCGAGCCAGCCGAGGAGGCGATCCCCAATTCTCTTGCTGACAAAGGTACAGAGGATCGCCTCGGGACAGGGGCGCTCGAAGGCTCTTTCGAGATCGAGAAAGATGACTAGGCTCTTCCCGTTGAGTACTTCTGCCATGAATGTGGTGAAGCATTCTGCTGTCCCCCTTCCTCTGGTGTATGCAAACAGATATTGGTGTGGCGTGGGTGTGCTCCATTGCAGACATTGGTGGACCATCCTTTCCTTGGTTTTTCTGAGGCAGCTGAGGAAGGAAATAGGTCTGTAGTTACCAAGGTCTTTGGGTTTAGGGATTGGTTGAATGGCAGCCTTTTCCTCTGGAGAGGGAAGTTTGGCTAAAGTCCAGAAGTGATTTACGAGGTTGAGAATGGCAGTGGTGACATTCGGTCCAGCGTGAGGTGGCATGGAGTAGGTGATTTGGTCAATACCGGGGGCTGTGTCGTTGCTGGTTTTGAGTGAACGATGAAATTCTTGGATAGTAAAGGTTTGGTTTGTTTGGGCAGGGGTGTTTTTAACGAGGTGTATTCTTGCAGCGCACTCGGCGTGTAGGGTGTTGAGGCGGTTTTGTGTGTGTCGTGGGGTGCAGAACGGAGTGGTTTGATGGGCGAAAAGTGACGCTATTCTTTCGGCCTCTTCCTGAGGGTTGGGGTGTGTTGTGGGTCGGGGTTGTGGGGGTTTAAGACGGCTCTGTTTTCCAAATGTGGCCTAGGTTGACGTTGGCGCTTAAGGATCTGCACCACTCCAGCCATTTGTTTTCTTTTATGGTTTGTTTCTCTTTAATTGTATTTTTTTTTATGTGAGGAAGAAGGAACCAAAGGCCATGAGCCCGCAAAACTGTTCCTTCCAAGAGAAAAACAAAATACAAGAGAGAGCCAAATTCAAGATCCATTCATTTCGAGATGCCTGGACACACTGCGTTTGAAAGACTGGAGATCATAGGAAACAGGAAATACAGACAGAGGGAGACAGTTCCAGAGTTGACCTGTTGCATAAATGAAGGACTGGGAGTAATGGTTAACTCTTGCATTAGAGAGTTGGACAGAAAAGGGGTGAGAGTTTGCTGCTAGAACGACTGCCTTAAGATATTGTCTGTTTTGGGGGGTGGGGTGGACTTTGTATATTTTTCTGGCACTGTTTGCGAGATGGTTTAGCTCTTTGACTCTGTCATTATAATTCCAGTAGTCCTTGAAATGTCGCTGTTTGTGAGAGGTTGTAGGAATTGCAGTTTCGGTGGCAGTGGTGAAGGCTGCTGAGATTTGTTGTTCGTGTTTGTCCAGGTTGTCTGAAAGTTCCAGTTGGGTTATGATTTCCAAGTGAGGCTGTGAAGAGTCTCCAATTGGCTTTTTTTGTGCACCACCTAGGCGGGGGTCGGGGGGGTCGGGGTAGTGGGGGGAGATTACGTGTGCAGACGATGGCGAAGTGATCTGATGTCAGGGTTGGGTGGGGGTCCCATTCAGTGTGTGTTGCGATTCCTGTGGTTAGAAGCATGAGGTAGAGTCTGCCACCTTGTAAGTGTGTGGGAGTGTTGGGGTCATTTAAGAGTTGTATGCCAGGAGTGAGGGTTAGGAGTTCTGATATGTGTAGTCCTGCGGGGTTGGTTGGGGATGTGGATCTAGGCAGGGGTGATGGGCGTTCAAGTCCCTTCAATTATCGTCAGTTCATTGGCTGCGAGGGCGAAGAGTTCTGCTAGGTCGAGGGCTGTGCTGGGTTTGCGATAAATGTTGAAGATTTTTAGGGGAGCGTTGGCTAAGGTAATGGATACACCCTGAATTTCGACCTCTTCTCCGCAGTGTGGTGGTTGTGGGATTTTGTTTGCCTGAATGTGATTACATATGAGAATGGCACAGCCTCTGGGGCCGCCCCGGGAGTGCGGAAGGAGAAAGGAGTTAAAGCTCTTTAGCTTGAGGGAATGTTGTTCGGTGATGAGGGTTTCTTATAAGAGGAAGATGTCTGTTTTGTTTCTGTGCGCAGCCTCGTGAAGAAGGATGAGTTTGTATATGGCGCCAAGGATGTTCCTTTGTATGATCTTTAGGTTGTGTGTTGGGGGTGGTGGGTTTGCTGTTTGGTTAGGACGGTGTTGTGGCCCGGTACTAATTAGTGGGGGTGTTTGGTCCGTATGAACATTGTTTAGTCTTCTATGGCTGTTGTGGAGTGTTCGTTGATCGGGAAATGGGAGCGAGGGTGTTCTCGTTTGTCTAGGCCCTCTGAAATGCTCTGTGGTTTGAGGCGTTGGGTTTGTGGAGGCGGGAGGGTTAGGCTGAGGTGATGAGGATTGGGTTTGTCTGGTTGTTTGTGAGAGGAGGCACTCGTTGCTAGGGTGTGTTCTGGGTCGGGTACGGGGGTCGTTGTGGATTGTATTGGGTTTTGTCGATTTGACTGAGGATCGCTGAACTGGGCGAGACTGTTGGAGAAGTGTGTGCCCTCTATCCAGGTGTCTGTCATGGTGTTGAGTGCTGGTGTGAAGAGTTGGGGGTTGAGGGGGCAGAGCTGAGCCCCAACACATTTTATGATGGCTGTTCCGAGGTAATGGCAGGAAGATCGTAGGGTTTCTTTGGTTCGTGCTATTTGTTCTGGGTTCGTGACAAGGGTGTGCAGAAGAGATGGTGCTGTTGTTTCTGACTGAGGTGGAGGGGGAGCTGTTTGGGTTGCTGCTTCGTGTGTTATGTGGGGAGGAGACGGAGGCTCGCCAGAGGCTTTGGTCATAGCGGGCGGCTTCCTCCACTTGTGGGTGTCGAATGATGGGGCGTAGGGGGTATTTGAGGGGGTAACCCATTAGAATCACTTTTCGGATGTTGAGTTGAGGGTCGATCTTCTGTAGTAGAATGGGTTGGTGTCCTACCGTGTCGATCGTTACTAGGAGGTTGAGGGAGTGTTCGTCGAGTGGAACCTTGACTGTGCTGTTGTTCTTGCCAGGTATGATTGTGATTTTTAGTTCGGGGTGTTCCTCCTCCAGGGCCAACAATGTCGTAGCTGGTTGGGAAGGGGTCCTGTTGTGGAATCTGGAAGCCTGGGAATTTGGATGAGGGTGAGGTTAGGGGTTTCACTAGGACCATGGGCTGGCTTCTGTTGTAGGTGCTGGATTGCGGTGATGGATGGCTTCTGGCCGAGGAAGTGGCGTTTCCCGAGGCTTGTGGTGTATGAAAGGAGGGGAGGGGGGTTGCTGTATTATGATGGGGGTTTTCAGTGAAACTGCGGCTGTCTTTTTTTCCGCTCCTTCTTTTCTTGGAGGCCGACTGCAAGACGTCGTCTTTGATGGTTGTGGTGGAAGGGGTGGAGGTGGATGCAGTGCTGGCGGTTTCGTCTGGCATGAGGGCAGTAGTTGTTCGTTAAGCAAAAGAGTTTGAGGAGGCGGTTGTGCTGGTTGTGCGTGTTTCCTCTGTTGTGCTTGTGTTCATTGGCTCCTCCTGATTGTGGGTGGTTTGGTTGGGGGGAGTAGCTTGCGAAATGTCCATGGGGACATGAAAGTCATCGTCGTTAGGTTCATAGCTTGATGTTGATGGCTGTGGCGGGGGGTTCTCCTAAGTTCCGTTGTTGGGGAGTTGCTTCTTCGTTGCAGCAAGCTGAGGTGTGGGTGGCTGAGGCTTTCTTGCTCTGTTGTCTGCACACTTCTGTCCTGCTGCTTGTTTTTTTTGCAGATGACCTTTGTGGATTGCCTCTGTGGATGGTCTTTGATCTCGATCTCGAGTCCATTGTGTGAGATAGTAAAGTTGGGTGTCCAGGCCTACCATTGCCAGAGATCCTGGGCGCCGGGCTTTTACCTCCCCCGCCCTCTAGAGGACGTCTTGAGGAGGGACCCTGGCTCCTACTCCGGACTGCCCCTTGACGGGGAACCTAACCCTAACAGCGGGGTGCCTTCCTGTTACCCCCTGGCTCCCCAGTCACTCTAGTGACCCCCGTCGTGTCAGCCCTAAACGGCCTTCCCTCGGGGTTCAGTTCGTCAGTAGCGGGGTAACAGGAAATCCTACGGCAAAGTGGGCAAGGAGAGCAGGGGGTAAGGGGGGGATAGGATGTACTGAGTGTGTGTGTGTGTGTGTGTGTGTGTGTGTGTGTGTGTGTGTGTGTGTGTGTGTGTGTGTGTTTCTGATGTTGGGGGAGGATTGGGAGGAGGAGTGAGGCAAGAGGAGAAGTGTGCGAGGATCAAAGCTCTACCAGACTGCAGTATACAGCCTCCAAGAGAGGCAGTGTATATCTGCAGTCGAGGTGAAGGAAATCTTGGTAGAGATGATGGTGATAATGCAGGGTCGGGAGGTGGTGTGGTCAGAGTATGTGAAACCTGGGTAGCAATGTCCGTAGAGTCTTATGCAAGACTGTGCTGCTGGGAGAGACGTCTTTTCTCGGCAGCTGCTCGACCGAATCTGTGGGAGGTATATGAGACAGCGGAGGTGAGCTGGGAGCAGGGAAGTGAAATGGCGGAGGATGGGGCGACATGGAGGCGATTTGTTTGTGGCCACCCCTTACGGGATTAAGGCGTCTGGCAATAGATAAATAGTATTCAAAAGAGTATATGATATTTTGTCAGGCTCGTACAGTGATCCTGGTCACGCTGTTCGGCCAATAGGGAAGGACAGGACAATCGGTAGCACCTGAGATGGAAAGCTTTGGGTTACGGTGGGGCCACACTTGAGCCAAACATGTGACCGACAAGAGGAAATGAAGCTCAGGGGCCCTTCCAACGATCAGACTCGGATATTGCAGCGGCTCTAACCCGGTGCTTTGTGTCGTCTTCTCGGTCACATGTTTCGCGCAAGTTTGGCCGCACCCTAAGAGTTGCTCGCTGCAGCAAAATGAATCTAGATGTAATGCATAGTCCTGTTGTCTCATCAGCTTAAGTACCGTATGCTTTCCTTAAGCTTTCTCCATAGCAATATCCCAGTACCCCTGCTTGTCGTAAGAGGCGACTAAAAGGGGCCTTTTTGCCTACCATTTTTCTCTCCTTACTGTCCTCTTCTTCTCCTCTGTCCTACCTCTGTTCTTGACATTTCCTTGTTTCTCCCGGCTTATATTTTCCCTCTACTTCTGCA
The DNA here is from genome assembly GCF_032717465.1 of Coenobita brevimanus. NCBI lineage: Eukaryota > Metazoa > Arthropoda > Malacostraca > Decapoda > Coenobitidae > Coenobita > Coenobita brevimanus. Next base: position 19,509,285 of record NC_137027.1, read on the forward strand.
TTGCCATATAGCCCTATTATGGCTCGGTGCTTACTCTTGATTATTCCTTCCTTCCTTCCGTAGCGATATTTTGTGTTTATTGCTCCTAGATACTGTATTGTGTTGTCTGCAATTTGTATTTTTGTGATGTCAATAAAGACTGCGTGAATAACATACAAGAATGCATTAACTAACCAGATATTTAAATAAATTGGTAAGTTACAGGTATTAGGGAGTTAGCATGTGTGGTAAGCAGCTGTCTGGAGAGTGATTGAAGGGAGGATTGACGGAAAATGAGAGAGAGAGAGGAGTTTGGGGTGTGTTTGTTGGGTTGTGTAGGTTCTGCTTGGGGTGTTTTTTGGGGGTTGTGTGGGATCTGTCTGGGGTGTGTTTGGGGGGTTGTGTGGGTTCTGTTTGGGGTGCGTTTGGGGAGTTGTGTAGGTTCTGTTAAGAGTGCGTTTGGGGTGTGTTTGGGGGTTGTATGGGTTCTGTTTAGAGTGTGTTTGGGGGGGTGTTTCGGGGGTTGTGGGGGTTCTGTTTGGGGTGTGTTTCGTTTTTTTTTTTTTTTTTTGGGGGGGTTGTGTGGGTTATGTTAGGGATGTGTTTGGGGGGTTGTGTGGGTTCTGTTTGGATGTGTATCGGTGTGTTTGGGGGTTGTATGGGTTCTGTTTGAGGTGTGTTTAAGGGGGTTGTGTGGGTTCGTTTTAGGGTGTGTTTGGGGGGTTGTGTAGGTTCTGTTTTGAGTGTGTTTGGCATGTGTTTGGGGGGTTGTGCGGGCTCTATTTAAGGTGTGTTTGGGGGGTTGTGCAGTATTTTTTTTTTTGGGGGGGTGTTTGGGGGGTTGTGTGGGTTCTGTTTGGGTTGTGTTTGGGGGGTTGTGTGGGTTCTGCTTGGGGTGTGTTTGGGGGGTTGTGTGGGTTCTGCTTGGGGTGTGTTTGGGGGGTTGCGTTGGTTCTGTTTGGGGTGTGTTTGGGGGGTTGCGTTGGTTCTGTTTGGGGTGTGTTTTGAGGGGTAGTGTGGGTTCTGTTTGGGGTGTCCTTTGACCGGTTTTGTGGGTTCTGTTTGGGGTGTGTTTGTGTGGATTGTGTGGTTCTGTTTGGGGTGTGTATGGGTTTTGTAAGGAGTGTGTTTGGGGTATATTTTTAGTGTTGCGTTGGTGTATTTTGGATGTGTTTGAGGTGTGTTTGGTATGTGTTTAGGGTGTGTTTGCTTTTTTTTTTGGATGGGGGGTGGGGAATGTACTTTGGGTGTATACTGTACATCCCAGATACACTCCATACACACCCCAAACACATCCCAGATACACTTCATGCACACCCCAAACACACACCCCTAACACAACCCAGATACACTCCATACACACCCCAAACACACACCCCAAACACAACCCAGATACACTCCATACACACCCCAAACACACCCCAAACACAACCCAGATACACTCCATACACACTCCAAACACACACCCCAAACACAACCCAGATACACTCCATACACACCCCAAACACACACCCCAAACACAACCCAGATACACTCCATACACATCCAAAACACATCCCAGATACACTCCATACACACCCCAAACACTTCCCTGATACGCTCCATACACACCCCAAACACATCCCAGATACACTCCATACACACCCCAAACACAACCCAGATACACTCCATACACACCCCAAACACAACCCAGATACACTCCATACACACCCCAAGCACATACCCCAAACACAACCGAGATACACTCTATACACACCCCAAACACAACCCAGATACACTCCGTACACACCCCAAACACAACCCAGATACACTCCATACACACCCCAAACACACACCCCAAACACAACCCAGATACACTCCATACACACCCCAAACACACACCCCAAACACAACCCAGATACACTCCATACACACCCCAAAAACACACCCCAAAAACACACCCCAAACACACCCCAAACACAACCCAGATACACTCCATACACACCCCAAACACACACCCCAAACACAACCCAGATACACTCCATACACACCCCAAAAACACACCCCAAACACAACCCAGATACACTCCATACACACCCCAAACACACACCCCAAACACAACCCAGATACACTCCATACACACCCCAAAAACACACCCCAAACACAACCCAGATACACTCCATACACACCCCAAAAACTCACCCCAAACACAACCCAGATACACTCCATACATACACCTAATACACTCAAAAAACATCCCCATACACTGTCCCCCCTCCGACCCCGACACACCCCTCAGACTAAAATTTCGGTAGTGAAATTTGGGTCGCTTTATCCGAAGACTTTTCCCCTGAACCGTGGCTGGTATGTACGTAGACTTTTACCACAAACTACTGTAGACACGCCTTCACGTGGTGGCACTAATGAGAGACAGACAGACAGACAGATAGACTGACACACAGACAGACAGACAGACAGATAGACAGACACAGACAGACAGACAGACAGACAGACAGACAGACACAGACAGACAGACAGACAGAAAGAGACAGACAGAAAGACAGACAGACAGAACGACAGACAGAAAGAAAGAGACAGACAGACAGACAGAACGAGACAGAAAGAGACAGACAGACAGAACGACAGACAGAAAGAAAGAGACAGACAGACAGACAGACAGAGACAGACAGACAGACAGACAGTCAGAAAGAGACAGACAGACAGACAGACAGACGGAGAGAAAGAGACAGAGACAGGGACAGACAGACAAACAGAGTGGCTGGGGACGAGAGGCCAGAAGAGACGGGCTGGGGACGCGCCTGACGTATCATATTCTCTCGTCTGGCGCGTTCCCAGCCCGTCTCCTTGACTCTCGTCCCCAGCCACTCCCTCAACCCCCTCCTCTCTCTCTCTCTCTCTCTCTCTCTCTCTCTCTCTCTCTCTCTCTCTCTCTCTCTCTCTAATGTATGAAAACGTAGAGCTTTAAAATAACGTGTATACACCTACATACGTACATACATACATACACACGCACACACTACATACACACACGCACGCACTACATACACACACGCACACTTCGTACACATGCACACACTTCATACACATACACGCACTACATACACACACGCAAATACTTCATACATACACGCACACTTCACACACACACTTACACACACACACACACACAAACACATCTACATACATATATCACAAATGTGCACACACTACACACATACTGTATATGCATACATACACGCACACACATCACGAAGCATACACGTACAGTACATACACACGCATAGACATCAACACATATACGTCAAACACACGCACATGCACACCTACACATGTACGTCACATACACACACACACACGTCATACTGGGAAGATTTTTTATACTTACACACCTACACATGTACGTGAAATATACTCACATGACTATACACACGCACACGTCACACTGATATGATTGTACACACACACACACACACACACACACACACACACACACACACACACGTATTCTAAGGTAGGACTTGATGGTGGGGAAGGAAGTGTGTGTGTGTTTGTTTGTGTGTGTGTGTGTGTGTCTGTGTGTGTGTGTGTGTGTGTGTGTGTAACACACTCTAACCAAGCCACACTCTAACCAAGGCAAGACTATGAATATTGTCCACTATACTCTTTTTACTCTAACTTGGCCTAAAACTCCCCTATTTCCGTCCTGAATGCTGAGTTGTAGCAATAGATGAACACTGGAAGATGATGCTGGTCACGAAGATGTGCTGAGGCAAGGTTGTAGAGCCATAGCATTGTACTTTCTGCCACTGAACTACGTGAAATCAGCTGCAAAAGAACGAAAATCTGGGCCAAGTGAAAGTGAAAAGAATATATCTCCCGCAGTTTATATATAATGTTTTTATACGAACATTTATATCAACAGTTACCTTTTTTTCCTTCATAATATGTAAGAACGACGTCGAACCAAGTTTTTGAAAAGATAAAGGAATGTAAGAGTTCTCTGTGGTAAGAAATGAAGGAGAAAAGTGTTGTGGGTGTTGGCGGAGCATTGCGGTGAGATGTGGAGGCACACGCATGACTGTACATACACACACACACACACACACACACACACACACACACACACACACACACACACACACACACACACACACACACACAATACTCTCTAATGGAACTTGCTGGTGGGAAAATGTGTGTATGTAACTGGTGGTGTGAGAGGTTGCCATGGTAACACACAGGCACCTCCCACTAGTCAACCAAAGACTTCCTTAGCGATATATTTTTGGACAAGGCTAATTAACATCCTTTTGTACGTTTTTTATTTAAATTATGGTAAAGCTTGAAGTATTTAGACAGCACAGTAGGAGAGCAATATGTAATAAGCAAAATAAATAGCTAAGGAAGAGGTGCTAGGGCGTTGTAGAATGAGTTTATAGCTGTAATTTTTATCAGAGCGTTCCATTAAGCTCTATGTATAGCTTATCAGACTTAACATGGCTGAGATCTTCATTTTGATGCTTATTTCCCAAAGCTGATTACAGGCTGAAGAAGACAATACCACAGCTCTTCATCCCTCGCACAGCAACTTTTTCGTGACTAGCATCATATTGTATCGTCAGGCTCTTGTTACAGCTCAGCATTCACGATGGAGAGATGGCAATTTTAGGCCAAGTTAAAGTGAAATTCTGTATCCATTCCATAACACCTTTTCGTGACTATACCGGTCTTCCTCTAACACGGGCCGGTTTTCCATCCCTGTGTAGGTCATTTTACTCATTTCACGTAGCCCAGTGCCAGGAAATGACAATGGTATGGCTCTTCACCCTTTACATAGCGCTTCTTCGTGACTAGCATCATGTTTTGGTGTTCATCTATTGTTACAACTCAGCATTCAAGATGAAAATATGGTAATTGTAGGTCCATTTAGGGAAAATAGAGTATTGTTCTATATTCTAGTGTTAATGTATCCTTACAGCTCAGCATTTAAGGTGAGGAGATGGCAATATTAGACAAAGTGAGAGTGAATAGAGTATGGTAAACATCTAAGAATAATTTCTGACTTTATTTGCTACGGTCCCTGATGCTTCCTCTACGACGGTTTTCTCTTATGCTCTCAGGCTCCTAAGACCCATTCCCAGCTGAATAAAATCGTCTGGAGTCTAATAAAAAAAAGTACTAGAGTTGTCACGATCATTGGAAGGTTAATATTTACAGCATTAACGCTCTCAGACACTTATAAATAGCTCACAGGTGCATAATAGCCTCTTGTATTAGCTAGAATAAAGTACTAGAGTTACCCTGAAGATGAGAGGGCCTCCGTGCCCTCTAGGGGTTGTAAAAGTAGTTGGGTAAAGTTTCACACGAGTTTCTGGGCTGGACAAACATGGCATTCCATTGGTCAGTCAGTTGCCGTCGGACGATAAGAGAGTGAAGGCTGCGTCGGCTCCGTCTCCAGATGTAAGTGTTAAATTTTACTGTTTTGGGGTTACATTTCGCTGTTTTTGCCATTAACATGATTCAGATAGGACACAGAGGTATCTTCCTGCCAACCAGGAAGTGTCATAGGTCAAATAGATTCAACAGATGAGGGCAATAGACGTCGATTTGCTGGTTAGGGGGTAGTGATGGTGTGTAGGCTTCTCCTCTTGCTGCAAGTGTTGGGTTTTGCTGTTTTTGCCATTAAGGTGAATAAATTAGGACACGGGGATATCTTACGGTCAGCCAGGAAGCGTTGTAGGCCAAAGAAATTGTAGAAAATAAGGGAAATGGATGTAACTTTAATAGTCGTGTATCCGTCACCTAGAGCTATAGTCCAAATTGTCTAGTTATCTATAGCCAGACGCCTTAAACCCGTAAGGGGTGGCCACAAACAAATGGCCTCCATGTCGCCCTGTACCCTGCCATTTGGCTGCCCTCCCCCCAATGTACACCCGCCTCTCTCGTATACTTCTCTACTTCATCTCTGCATCCCATCCACTTCACTATGCTCATTTTATTATAACTTGGCCTAAAATGGCATTTTCTTCATCTCGAATGCTGAGTTGTAACAATGGAATATTATGCTAGTCACGAACAAGTGCTGTTTCAAAGACGCAACTGAGACGCGTGAAATAAACTGCAAATGGACGAAAATTTGGGCCAAGTTAAGGTGAAAGGAGTAGAGTACAGAATCCTCCTTGATAACATAAAAGTTTCCGGATTAAAAAGAACTAGAAAAATCATCATCATCATCATCATCATCATCATCATCATCAATCATCATTATCATCATCATTATCATCATCATCCTCATCCTCATCATCAATCATCATTATCATCATCGTCATCATCATCATCATCATCATCATCATCATCATCATCATCATCATCATCATCATCACCATCATCATCAAAATCACCACACCACCACCACCACCACAACCAACATAATAGCCATCATCATCATCATCATCATCATCAAAATCACCACACCACCACCACCATACCACCACCACCATAACCAACATAATAGCCATCATCATCATCATCATCATCATCATCATCATCTATCTACTACTACTATCTACTGACAGATGCCTCAGTCATCGTCATTATCATCATCATCATCATCATCATCATCATTATCATCATCATCATCATCATCATTAAATTTTTGCCTACCTTCACTCTTACAAACATGCAGACAGTTTGAGTTACACACTGATATACACACAGTAAATACTCACAAAGAGCACGCACACAAGTACGCACACACTAAGAACGCACACACTAAGAACGCACACAATAAACACGCACATATTGAATACGCACACACTAAACACGCACGCACTAAACACGCACGCATTCAACACGCAAGCACTCAACACGCACGCACTGAACACGCACACACTGAACACGTACATACTGAACACGTACACTTTGACCACGTACACAGCACGTACACACTGACGCACGCACACGCTGCGGCATGTACGCACTATATACGCTCACACGGAGCAGACACACACTAATGCACGTACGTATTTATTCACGCAAACACTGATACAAGCACTGAGCAGAGCGCTCTATGCACGCACACTAATATACGCACACACTGATACACACAGGCACTGATACACACAGGCACTGATACACACAGGCGCTGATACACACAGGCACTGATACACACAGGCACTGATACACACACACTCAGATACGAGCACATAGATACACGCACACTCAGATACGAGCACATAGATACACGCACACAATGATGCACACACACACACACACACACACACACACACACACACACACACACACACACACAGATGCATGGGCTCAATGATGCTCGGACATTTTAATGCCCGCACGCACGCACGCACTCACGCATGTACGCACTCACGCAAGCACCTACGCACACACACACACACACACACACACACACACACACACACACACACACACACACACACACACACACACACACACACACACACACACACACACACACACACAGTAAGTAAGTAAGTAAGTAAGTATTTATTGACCACAATATCCAGTTACACATACAACATTTCAAGCAACAATATAACCTTAACATGATAAACAGCACATCAGATATTAGCAAACAATTATGGTCCACAAAACAAGCGAAGTATTAAAGGGTTGATCAGTGCATCTATATAGCCTTAATGAACGATGGAAATCATTACACTTCTGATTAGATGTGTAACTACAATTTCACCAATCACGTTTTTTACGAAAAAAAAATTCCCAGTGATATATCATGGTTAGAATAAGAGCATACAAAATGAATTAAATGCACTTTAAATAACATAGGTTATGGTAAACATTATAGTACACACTAGCCAAAACAGGAAAGGACCTTAAACACTATCTCCTCAATAGGAAACTGAGCATCGTCACCAATGATTTAACTCCAGGAAGTAAAGTTATATCTTGTACGTATGTGCTGAGTCAGTGGACACACCTCCAGTACATGCAACTCTGTTAGCACAGCACCACATGGACAGAGCCGCTCTGTTACCGGGAGACGTCCCCGTCCACGCCGATTCCAACGGCCCGTCTCAATAGCCAGATTGTAACTGATTACCCGCAGCCGACTAAATGCCATTCTTTATACCTCCCTAGTTTTACCACGACATTTATAGATCTTGTGAACTGTTAAGGTAGGGTTCAACACATTATAAATTAGGCTTCTAGAAGATGTAGAGTTAGAAATTGATTGCTTTAAAGATTCAGTGCCGACTTTAACATCATCAACAGAATTATTAATTAAACTATTAATGTGTTTACTTGTTGGTGTGTTAACCGCCATGGTTAGTCTGACGGCGTGCACCCACGGGTCATCAGGCATACCGCGCCTCTCCCCCCACAGTCGCTGGAAAAGCTTCCTCTGCCTTGCTAGTACTAAAGATTTCAGTGGCGGGCACCCGAGTTCCACGTAACAAACGTCCGTGCACGCCGTCATACGAGCTCCCAGCAGCTGTTTAATACCCCAGTTATACAATTTTTCCATTGGCCTCAAGTTCCCATTGAACCAGGACTCACAGCCATATAGGATGGTTGACATTAAGGCTGCTTCAAACATTTTCTTTTTAACATAAAATGATATGTCTATATTCTTTTCTAAAAATGACACAAATTTCAGAATGTGGCACATTTTTGCTTGTGCGTGGGCGGTAATGGCGGACGACAGGGTCCC
>NC_137027.1:19520473-19547973 GCF_032717465.1 Coenobita brevimanus
TTGTTGTTCGTGTTCCTCCTCCCAATTCCCCTATTCGTCAACACGATAGGATGGCCGGGGATACTGTAGAGATGGAAGGCAAAAGTGGCAGGAGATAAATTATATGAAATGGTGATCCATTAACCTCACCTGTATGGAATCGTTCGTGTCGTATCTTTATAAAGGATCTAACATGCTTGCATGTGTCGTCGGCCTTGGTCACCTAATGGCGGCTCTCCACACTGTCCGATCTTTTGCAGCCTCCCTTTTCACTCCCTTATCCCTAAGGTCACACACTATGACCTCGTCCCAGGCCTTTCTCGGTCTGTCTCTCGCAGCCCTACCCCCGACCTTCACACTTCTCTCTTTCTCCGCACCCAACTGCCATCCTCCACCCTCTCCACATATCCAAACCATCCTAATCTACCCCTCCTCATCACAACACCAGTACACTCCTGTCCCATCTTTTCTCTCAACTCGTCAATAGTAAACCTAGCCCCGCCCCCACACACACACACCCAGGCCTCGCATTCAACGAGACACTTCACATCCATCTAATCATTGTCATTTCTGTGCGAAATGTGTTGACCACGTAAACCATATTTAGGTAAAGATTCGTTTATTCCCCCGAACCTGACCTCATTCTTATTTTATTGTTATCAAGCGATTTTATTCAGCTTACGAGCAGCCTTTTAAAGATTTTATTAGTACTGTATCTGACTCCTTCAGTTTGAAAAGTGTACCCTAAGCTGAATAAAATCATCAGGCTGTTGCAAGAATATAATGAACGACGTTTCCTGGCTGAATGGGTTAACACTAACATGATCATTTGCCCCGACATTATCCGATTTATTCACCTTCTCGATAACTGACTGAAATTTTGGTAGTCATGGTCGGTGACAGGATGGGGCTTTGACCATAATGGCTTTCAGGTTGGCTCTCATGACTGTACCGTTCACATATTTGCATAAAGATTGTGGTTTACACCCTTCCTTGATCAGGGCATGCGTTCTGACGTCGTGCGTTGTGTGAACTACGGGGAGGGAAGGTGAAGATTGTCTGTACCCCCTTCCCAAGCAGCAAATTAGTTAAAAGAAATAATTCGTGTACTCTATTGGATGACGTGGATGTGGACGTATTATAACTACATGTTTACACGGCACAGTAATTCCACTATGACACGAGCTGTTGACAATGCTGGTGCCCTTGGGTCTAAAGAAACTATTTTTTCGGTGACAATCCCTACTAAGAAATGGGTTTATTATTCACACACCCGTCCGGCAAGGGAGATACAATAATCCTAGTTAACAGCTGTTTATTTCGAAGGTGCCCTGAGGTTTATGAAAAGTCCCAAACACTCCTTGCTAATTCACCAGCCGATGGAAAATATGTTAAATACCATTGTTAAATTTGCCAACATTTACAAACAACCACACTGATATATTTCCAGAGGTAAACTCGTGTTTATGTGTTTTGGCGTCGTAGCAGTGGCTAATTGTACACACCATCTGTAAACTGTCACCTCTATGCCCGCTACTCCAGTCCCTCTTCTCTACCGCCTCACTTCTTCCCTACCCCCTCATCTCTTCCCTACCCCCTCATCTCTTCCCTACCACCTCCCCTCCTCCCTACCGCCTCCCCTCTTCTCTACCCCCCTCCCCTCTTCCCTCTACCCGCCCTCCCCTCTTCCCTCTACCCCCCTCCCCTTTTCCCTCTACCCCCCTCCCCTTTTCCCTCTACCCCCCTCTCCTTTCCCTCTACCCCCCTCCCCTCTTCCTTCTACCCCCCCCCTCCCATCTCCCTGCCACCAGTCAAACCTCCCCTACCCTCACACCTCTGCTCTCCACCTCTCAGGTTGAATTTTTCCATTGACACGAAGAAAGAAGAGGATTTTCTCACGACCAAGCAGGCAGAGGATATTTACACGGCCAGGCAAGCAAAGGATATTTACACCGACACGACAGACGACAGGAGTGGGAAATAATAGCTTTCTTCACTATAAAAAAAGTAAAAGGTATTTGAACCATTTTTAAACTTTTTGAAATTTGAAATATTTTTTTCTGAGCTTTTCTCACATCGCACACTTAGGCATGCATTTTGTTTATTGTTAAAAGTGATTTTCACACACACACACACACACACACACACACACACACACACACACACACACACACTGCTCGCTGGTGCAGTGGTAACGTTCTCGCCTGCCAACTGGTGGACGGGCGTTCGCGCCTCGCTCAGGTTGCGAAAAGTTTCACTGACGAAGTGGGTGGTTACTGTCCCCCCTTGAGCAAGGGGACTGGTGTGTGCTTGTGTGAAGGTCACAGCCTTGCCCTTAGATCGGACTATATGAGCTCTCAGCTCCCTTCCGGGAGGGTAAAAGCTGACGATCACGACCATCAAGTGATCCTGACCGACCCGGTGAATTACACACACATACACACACACATACACACATACACATACACACACACACACACACACACACACACACACACACACACACACACACACACACACACACACACACACACACACACACACACACACACACACACACACACACACACACACACACACACACACACACACACACACACACACACACACACACACACACACACACACACACACACACACACGCACAAAACTCTCTCTCTCTCTCTCTCTCTCTCTCTCTCTCTCTCTCTCTCTCACCCACGCAGATAAATTTTGCACGAGAGCACTGAAAGCTGTGTGGTGCCTGTGATGGTGGTGATGTCAGCGGTGTTGGTGGTGATAGTGTGTGGTTGTGATGGTGGTGGTATTACGTGGTTGTGGTAGTGGTGACAGTGTTATGCTGATGGTTGTATGATGATTGAGTGTGGTTGTGGTGGTGGTGGTGGTAGTGTGGGTGTGGTGATGGTACAGTATGGCTGTGAAGAACTTAAAGGAAGGATGTGTGGAATGGGAAGGAATTGGGTGACAAGTTGGGGATAGAAGACATTGACGTAAGTTTGCAATATAATGTTGGTGTTATGGAAAATAAATCTCTCAGGGAAATGCGCTACGAAGCCTGCTATGCCACCCAGAATACGGGACATAGGCTCAGCAGTAGCATATAGTGCGTACTTTGGCCTAATTGATATTTGCTCCACAGAAAACGATGGAAACGTCGGAGGACGAGATGTCAACCCTGGCCAGCGAGATGGCAACTGCAGGCGAGGGGGAAGGCGAAGCTGCAGCCCCAGAAGACGAGATGGCAACCTCAGAAGACGAGATGGCAACCTCAGAAGACGAGATGGCAACCTCAGAAGACGAGATGGCAACCTCAGAAGACATGGCAACATCAGAAGACATGGCAACCTCAGAAGACGGGATGGCAACCTCAGAAGAAGGGATGGCAACTACGGAAGAAATGGCAGCTGTAGAAGACGAGATGGCCGCTCGAGAACATGGCAAGCCCTGCAGAGGAACTGGTGCAGCGTGTGTTGTAGCTTGTACTGATAGGTGATGTGGTAGGGAGGGTAGCAGCAGCTGTGGCGGCACCTGTATAGCGTTACTCTGGTAGGCATTGCATTCCTTAGGCACCTTTGATGTTCCTGTATTTCCCCAGGCAATGCAGAGACGGCTGCGAGGGAGAGACGAGACGGCCAAGAGACCAGGGGAGACCAGAGAGCCTGCAGGGAGATCGGAGCGCCGGACAGGACAGGTGACAGGTTGTATTTTTCTTTGTATTTTCCTTTAGGGTGTGATTGTGTGTGCGTGATTTTGTGTGTGTGTGTGTGTGTGTTTAGTTCCCAGCATACTAGGCTGGGTGTGGCAGGTAGGTGGGTCTGGGGAGGGAGGTGGGGTGGGGGGAGGCGGGAAAGGGGGGACTTCCTTCCACTTCCATCTTCCTCTCCGTCTGTCCTGTCTGCCTGTCCTCAGCGCAGCCGAACGTGCTGGGATGGTGTGTCTGTCTGCTTTAGTGCTTCTTTCTCTTCCCCACCTTTACTTTTTTATGCGCTTTTTCTTTTTCTGTCGTTTTAGACTGAGCGTGATGGAGAGAGGGTAGAGGGGCGAGTAGGAGCGAGGGAGCGAGTTGGAGATAGACATAGGACCTACTACATAGTATTAATTGCTAAAGGTATCTTGCCCGTATTTAACTGATATACTTTGATAATACTTGAAACATTTGTTCTAGTCTAATACTTTTGTGATATACTTTGAGATACTTATACTTTAATATATAAAATCTTCTGCCAGAGTAACCTAACAGCTGCTGCCATTGCTACTTGTATACTTTGTAAATGTATTGTAATTGTAATCTCTTGTAAAACACTAAAGATAATAAAAGAATCAGCTGTATATCAACTTTACTTTGCCCTTTATGGTATTACAAATGACTAAAATACAATATCACAGAAAAAGTAAAGTATGCAAAGAAAGCCTACAATGCTATACTCTAGTTCCCAAAGACATGGAACAGAGTACACAGTAGACTCCAGCACGTTAACTTGCTGGTATAAACTCTTGGGTATAAAAACCCACAATTCAACTTTGACTTTATAGCAGTTCCACCATCTCGAAAAATCCAAAGTCCAAAAAGCACTCCAATTTGGACTTAGGATTTTTTCGAGTGACTGGATCTGGTATAAGTCTTAAGGGCACCAAAACCCTTACTTCGGACTTAGACTTTATACCCACCAGAGAAGTGGGTATAAAGTCTAGGGATATAAAAGCCCTACTTCAACTTAGAAACTGTGACCAAAAGAGTGGGGGGGGGGTACAACACCTACTTGACCTTAAAAAACTCTACGGATGTAAAACCCCTGTTTCAACTAGAAACTCGACGGATGAAAAGCCCCTATTTCAACTTTTATTTTATGGAGTTTGGTATAAAATCTACGGATGAGAAACCCTTACTTCAACTTTGAATCTGACACTTGTGTAAAAACTCTACGGATGCAAAACCCCTATTTCAACTTAGAATATTTTAGGGCTATTGTGTAAAATCTACGGATGCAAAACCCTTATTTCGGACTTTGACTATGTAGACCCCTCCCCCAGGTACAGGAAAACCAGTACTTTGGTCAGCTATGGTTTATTGATGGGTAACTACAGTATTTGTACAAGACTGACTAGCTTCATTACTTAGTGCAATTAGCACTGCCTTGACTAGCAGTAATAGCCTTATTTCGGCTGTTTATAATCCTCCAGAGTTATTTCCTCTGGTGCCTGCAGTTTATTCATGTTACTGCCAGACTGTTTTATATATACTCTGGTGCTGAAGCTCCTGTACACTGGCCCTCCAGGTCATCTCGCTGGTTGGTAGTTTTCATAGTACTTCTTACCTTAGTGTTCTCCATTCAGGTTTTTTCCCATGTGTACTTAAGGTATCTTGATAAGGAAACCTGCAATGAGTGTACTGCAGACACACTGCATGTAAAGCCCGTCCACACGAGCGGGCAATGCCCGCGGGCACAAGCGAGCAGTTTGCCTGTTGACGGGCTCACCGCTTGTGCCCGCGGGCAAATGCGTAAATTGCCACGGGCAATTTACGCATTTGCCCGCGGGCACAAGCGGTGAGCCCGTCAACAGGCAAACTGCTCGCTTGAGCCCGCAGGCATTGCTCGATCGTCTGGACGGGCCTTAAGTCTGACCACCTATTGTATCCAGTGTAGGTAATGGTGTTCTTTATCCATGTCCTATTTCAGAGTAGATCCAGATACTCCTATGTATCTCTTCATTAGTGCTGTTATCAAAGCCTTCTTGCCATCCTGTCAGGGAAAGTTCTAAGTCTATTGTGCAGTCAGGTTTACCCCTTCGTCAAAGTCCAAATAAGGTACTGAAGTGGGTATACTGCACCTTTATCCGAGTGCATCAAGCCAGATCGAAAGACTATCAGTTCTCAAAGCAACCAAGTTAAAGTATGAAGCCTTGAATGCCATAGGTAGTGCTAAGTTAATATGAAAGCTTGAATACAATAGGTAGTGCTAAGTTAATATGAAGGCTTGGGGCCATAGGTGATGCTAAGTTAACATGATGGCTTGAATACCATAGGTAGTGCTAAGTTAACATGAAGGCTTGAATGCCATAGGTAGTGCTAAGTTATGAATGCTTGGGGCCATAGGTAGTGCTATGTTGATACGAAGGCTTGAATGCCATAGGTAGTGCTAAGTTAATATGAAGGCTTGAATGCCATAGGTAGTGAAGGGAGGTGTGACTCACTGGGTACTGATTCACTATCCTTTGGTCCTATTCACCCCTATTTAGTAACCATGTGGTAGGTAAGGTCCAGGGATAATAGGTAAAGCATCTGGATCTCCTATAATGGCTGGAATAAAATTACTATTATTTACTGCATGTGTATAGATAAGCTGGTCAGTTACAGTATTTGTAAATGGTTAAGTGTCATATTCAGATTAAATTTTCAAAGTAAAACATCAGTGGGAATTAAGCTTTGTCTCTGGATCCTAACTCTGCAGTTCATACCATATTGTTGTTTGTTGTCAGCCTAAGTAGGTATTTAACAACACCAGTCCAGTCCTTTATTCCTGCAATCTTTAGGTGTTTTCCTCTATAGGATAAAAAGCG
This sequence comes from Coenobita brevimanus, assembly GCF_032717465.1. Taxonomy (NCBI): domain Eukaryota; kingdom Metazoa; phylum Arthropoda; class Malacostraca; order Decapoda; family Coenobitidae; genus Coenobita; species Coenobita brevimanus. The sequence goes on from NC_137027.1 coordinate 19,527,011, forward strand.
TCAGCAACCGTAGTCCTAACTAGTCGGTTCATTATTCCCAAGTGTCATTTATCCGATGCAAATTCTTGTGTTTCCTCCAAGACCAAGGATCTTTCTGGCCAGAACAGGTTTCTCATCAGGTGAAAGGCGAAGAGAGGCAGTGTGTGGAGGTCCAGTTTTATTGTACCCATGTCATATATAATCTGGCCAAAGTTCTTCAAAGTCTTATAATCCAGGACTTAAATGGACATCTCTCTGGGCAGGGTGGCGAATTCTGATCGGCTGAATGGCGAAGAGGCGAGTAGTGGTGGTGTCATCGATGGAGTGGCTAAGACAGGCGAGGAGTGGAGATGTGGATGGAGTGGCGAGAAGTGTGGCCTCTGGAATGTCGGTCTGGCTGCTGTCTTCCCACGGGACCACACCTGCGGGAGAAAGTCTGAGGAGATCACACTCCACAGGTACAGAGTTTGTTTTTAGTTATAATGTTTTCATCAGTGTCTGCTTCCTTCACCTGTACTGAAGCCAACTGGGGTTTAATATTCAAGGAGAAAGTGTTTAAAATGTGGGAAATTTTCAGAGTAAAAGGAAAGGATCAGTTGTAATAGTCCTAGAAAGGGCCCTGGGGTGTGGTGAGGGGTGGGGTGAGGGGTGAGGGGTGGGGTGGGGTGGGGTGGGGTGAGGGGTGGGGTGGGGTGTGGTGAGGGGTGGGGTGGGGTGTGGTGAGGGGTGGGGTGGGGTGTGGTGAGGGGTGGGGTGGGGTGGGGTGGGGTGGTGAGGGGTGGGGTGGGCTGTGGTGAGGGGTGGGTGGGGTGAGGGGTGGGGAGGGGTGGGGTGGGGTGGAGTGAGGGGTGGGGTGACGGGGGGTTGGGGTGACGGGGGGGGTTGGAGTGAGAGGGGTGGGGTGAGGGGGGGTGGGGTGGTGGGGTGAGGGGGGTGGTGGGGTGAGGGGGTGGTGGGGTGGGGGGGGGTGGTGGGGTGAGGGGTGGGGTGGGGTGGGGTGAAGGTGGTTAGGGTGGGGTGTCGGGAGGTGGGTAGACGGGGGGGGGGGGTGAGGGGGGGTTGGGGTGACGGGGGGTTGGGGTGATAGGGGGTTGAGGTGAGGGGGGTGGGGTGAGGGTGGTGGGGTGAGGGGGGGGTGAGGGGGTGGTGGGGTGAGGGGTGGGGTGGGGTGAGGGGTGGTGGTGGGGTGGGGGGGTGGTGGGGTGAGGGGGTGGTGGGGTGAGGGGGTGGTGGGGTGAGGGGGGGGGGTGGGGTGAGGGGGTGGTGGGGTGAGTGGGGTGGTGGGGTGGGGTGGGGGTGGTGGGGTGGGGGGGTGGTGGGGTGGGGTGGGGTGGTGGGGTGAGGAGGGTGGTGGGGTGAGGGGGGTGGTGGGGTGAGGGGTGGGGTGGGGTGAGGGGGGGGGTGGGGTGAGGGGTGGGGTGGGGTGAGGGGTGGGGTGGGTTGAGGGGTAGGGTGGGGTGGGGTGAGGGGGGTGGGGTGAGGGGGGTGGGGTGGGGTGAGGGGAGTGGAGTGGGGTGAGGGGGGTGGAGTGGGGTGAGGGGGGTGGAGTGGGGTGAGGGGGATGGAGTGGGGTGAGGGGGATGGAGTGGGGTGAGGGGGGTGGAGTGGGGTGAGGGGGGTGGGGGAGGGGTGAGGATGGGGAAAAAGGGGAGGGGGTGGGGGAGGGGAGGGAGAATAGGGAAAAGAGGAGGGAGGTACGAGGGGTGGGGGAGTAGGAAGAAGCCAGCAGCTAAACGAGAGAGAGAGAAGGGGAATAGGGAATAGAGCATATCCATTCCAGTACTCGGTAATACACAGTCCAACCCATCCACTGTATCCAATCCAGTCCATCCCATCCCCACGATATTCAACCCAACCTAACCCAACCCAACCTAACCCAACCCAACCTAACCCAACCCAACCCCACGACATCCAACCCAACCCAACCCCACGACATCCAACCCAACCCAACCCCACGACATCCAACCCAACCCAACCCCACGACACCCATCCCAACCCAACCCCACGACACCCATCCCAACCCAACCCCACGACACCCATCCCAACCCAACCCCACGACACCCATCCCAACCCAACCCCACGACACCCATCCCAACCCAACCCCACGACACCCATCCCAACCCAACCCCACGACACCCATCCCAACCCAACCCCACTATATCCATCCCAACCCAATCCCACGATATCCCTCCCAACCCTCCACAACATCCAATTCTTCCTTCAGTATAAAGCCCTTTCAACCAACCCCACCTTATATAACCATCCCAACCCCACAATATCCACACCAACTCCACATCAAATAGTTTTCAGGTATAAAGACAGAGGTAATTGAGGCATGATAAAAGATTTCCAGATTGTATTAAACAAAAGTAAGTTTTATTTTGAGCTGGCTTCATCAGTAGAGTTGTCAGCGATCAGGAAGGCTCTGGTGGGTAGGTGGGTGGCAGGTGGGTGGCCGGTGGGTGGCCGGTGGGTGGCCGGTGGGTGGCCGGTGGGTGGCAGGGGGTAGGTGGGTGGCAGGGGGTAGGTGGGTGGCAGGGGGTAGGTGGGTGGCAGGGGGTAGGTGGGGGCGGGTGGCAGGTGGCAGGTGGTAGGTGGGTGGCAGGGGGTAGGTGGGTGGCAGGTGGTAGGTGGGGGGGTGGGGGGGTGGCAGGTGGCAGGTGGGTGGTAGTTGGCATCCGGCAGGTGGTTAAGTTACATGTGGATAGTTGGGTGGTGGCAGGTGGGTGGTGGGTGGTGGCAGGTGGGTGGTTGGTGGTGGCAGGTGTGTGGTTGGTGGTGGCAGGTGGGTGGTTGGTGGTGGCAGGTGGGTGGTGGGTGGCAGGTGGGTGGTGGGTGGCAGGTGGGTGGTGGGTGGTGGGTGGCAGGTGGGTGGTGGGTGGGTGGTGGGTGGGTGGCAGGTGGGTGGTGGGTGGGTGGCAGGTGGGTGGTGGGTGGGTGGCAGGTGGGTGGTGGGTGGATGGCAGGTGGGTGGTGGGTGGGTGGCAGGTGGGTGGCAGGTGGGTGGCAGGTGGGTGGTGGGTGGGTGGCAGGTGGCAGGTGGGTGGCAGGTGGGTGGCGGGTGGCAGGTGGGTGGCAGGTGGGTGGCGGGTGGCAGGTGGGTGGCGGGTGGCAGGTGGGTGGTGGATGGCAGGCGAGTGGCAGGTGGGTGGTGGATGGCAGGCGGGTGGCAGGTGGATGGCGGATGGCGGGTGGTAAGAGGTAGGCGGGTGGTAGGAGGTGGGCGGGTGGTAGGAGGTGGGCGGGTGGTAGGAGGTGGGCGGGGTGGTAGAAGGTGGGCGGGGTGGTAGGAGGTGGGCGGGGTGGTAGGAGGTGGGCGGGGTGGTAGGAGGTGGGCGGGGTGGTAGGAGGTGGGCGGGGTGGTAGGAGGTGGGCGGGGTGGTAGGAGGTGGGCGGGTGGTAGGGTGGTCGGAGGTGGGCGGGTGGTAGGGTGGTCGGAGGTGGGCGGGTGGTAGGGTGGTAGGAGGTAGGCGGGGTGGTAGAAGGTGGGGTAGGAGGTAGGGGTGGTAGGAGGTAGGCGGGATGGTAAAAGGTGGGCGGGGTGGTAGGAGGTGGGCGGGGTGGTAGGAGGTAGGCGGGGTGGTAGGAGGTAGGCGGGGTGGTAGGAGGTAGGCGGGGTGGTAGGAGATAGGCGGGGTGGTAGGAGGTGGCAGGTGGTAGGAGGTGGCAGGTGGTAGGAGGTGGTAGGGTGGTAGGAGGTAGGCGGGTGGTAGGGTGGTAGGAGGTAGGCGGGTGGTAGGGTGGTAGGAGGTAGGCGGGTGGTAGGAGGTAGGCGGGTGGTAGGAGGTAGGCGGGGTGGTAGGAGGTAGGCGGGGTGGTAGGAGGTAGGCGGGGTGGTAGGAGGTAGGCAGGGTGGTAGGAGGTAGGCAGGGTGGTAGGAGGTAGGCAGGGTGGTAGGAGGTAGGCGGGGTGGTAGGAGGTAGGCAGGGTGGTAGGAGGTAGGCGGGGTGGTAGGAGGTTGGCGGGGTGGTAGGAGGTAGGCGGGGTGGTAGGAGGTAGGCGGGGTGGTAGGAGGTAGGCGGGGTGGTAGGAGGTAGGCGGGGTGGTAGGAGGTAGGCGGGGTGGTAGGAGGTAGGCGGGGTGGTAGGAGGTAGGCGGGTGGTAGGGTGGTAGGAGGTAGGTGGGTGGTTGGGTGGTAGGAGGTAGGCGGGTGGTAGGAGGTAGGCGGGTGGTAGGAGGTAGGCGGGTGGTAGGAGGTAGGCGGGTGGTAGGAGGTAGGCGGGTGGTAGGAGGTAGGCGGGTGGTAGGGTGGTAGGCGGGTGGTAGGGTGGTAGGAAGTGGCAGGTGGTAGAGGTGTGGTGGTAGGTAGGGTGGTAGGGTGGTAGGAGGTAGACGGTGGTGGGGTAGGAAGGTAGCGGAGATTGGTAGGAGGTAGTCGGGTGGTAGGAGGTAGACGGGTGGTAGGAAGGTAGGGTGGTAGAGGTAGGCGGGTGGTAGGAGAGTAGGGGTGGTAGGAGGTAGGCGGGGTGGTAGGAGGTAGAAGGGTGGTTGGAGGTAGAAGGGTGGTAGGAGGTAGAAGGGTGGTAGGAGGTAGAAGGGTGGTGGGGTGGTAGGAGGAGGTGGGTAGGGTGTCAGGAGGTAGGCGGGTGTTAGGAGGTAGGCGGGTGGTAGGAGGTAGAAGGGTGGTGGGGTGGTAGGAGGTAGGCAGGTGGTAGGGTGGTAGGAGGTAGGCAGGTGGTAGGGTAGTAGGAGGTAGGCGGGTGGTAGGGTAGGAGGAGGTAGGCGGGTGGTAGGAGGTAGGCGGGTGGTAGGAGGTAGGCGGGGTGGTAGGGTAGGTAGCAGGTAGGCGGGTGGTAGGAGGTAGGCGGGTGGTAGGAGGTAGGCGGGTGGTAGGAGGTAGGCGGGTGGTAGGAGGTGTGGTAGGAGGTAGGTAGGGTGGTAGGAGGTAGTAGGGTGGTAGGAGGTAGGCGGGTTGGTAGGAGGTAGGAGGTAGGCGGGTGGTAGGGGTGGTAGGAGGTAGGCGGGTGGTAGGAGGTAGGAGGTGGTAGGGTAGGTAGGAGGTAGGGCGGGTGGTAGGAGGTAGGCGGGTGGTAGGAGGTAGGCGGGTGGTAGGGTAGGAGGAGGTAGGCGGGTGGTAGGAGGTAGGCGGGTGGTAGGGTAGGAGGAGGTAGGCGGGTGGTAGGCGGGTGGTAGGAGGTAGGCGGGTGGTAGGTGGGTAGGAGGTAGGCGGGTGGTAGGAGGTAGGCGGGTGGTAGGAGGTAGGCGGGTGGTAGGGTGGTAGGAGGTAGGCGGGTGGTAGGAGGTAGGCGGGTGGTAGGAGGTAGGCGGGTGGTAGGGTGGTAGGAGGTAGGCGGGTGGTAGGAGGTAGGCGGGTGGTAGGAGGTAGGCGGGTGGTAGGAGGTAGGCGGGTGGTAGGAGGTAGGCGGGTGGTAGGAGGTAGGCGGGTGGTAGGAGGTAGGCGGGTGGTAGGAGGTAGGCGGGTGGTAGGAGGTAGGCGGGTGGTAGGAGGTAGGCGGGTGGTAGGAGGTTGGCGGGTGGTAGGAGGTAGGCGGGTGGTAGGAGGTAGGCCGGTGGTAGGAGGTAGGCCGGTGGTAGGGTGGTAGGAGGTAGGTGGGTGGTAGGGTGGTAGGAGGTAGGCGGGGTGGTAGGGTGGTAGGAGGTAGGCGGGTGGTAGGAGGTAGGCGGGTGGTAGGGTGGTAGGCGGGTGGTAGGGTGGTAGGCGGGTGGTAGGAGGTAGGCGGGTGGTAGGAGGTAGGCGGGTGGCAGGAGGTAGGCGGGTTGTAGGAGGTAGGCGGGTGGTAGGAGGTAGAAGGGTGGTGGGGTGGTAGGAGGTAGGCAGGTGGTAGGGTGGTAGGAGGTAGGCAGGTGGTAGGGTGGTAGGAGGTAGGCGGGTGGTAGGAGGTAGGCGGGTGGTAGGAGGTAGGCGGGTGGTAGGAGGTAGGCGGGTGGTAGGAGGTAGGCGGGTGGTAGGAGGTAGGCGGGTGGTAGGAGGTAGGCGGGTGGTAGGGTGGTAGGCGGGTGGTAGGGTGGTAGGAGGTAGGCGGGTGGTAGGAGGTAGGCGGGTGGTAGGAGGTAGGCGGGTGGTAGGAGGTAGGCGGGTGGTAGGAGGAGATGGGCAGGAGGTAGGCGGGTGGTAGGAAGGCAGGCGGGTGGTAGGAGGTAGATGGGGAGGTAGGGGTGGTAGGAGGTAGCAGGGTGGTAGGAGGGTGGTAGGAGGTAGGCGGGTGGTAGGAGGTAGGCGGGTGGTAGGAGGTAGGCGGGTGGTAGGAGGTAGGCGGGTGGTAGGGTGGTAGGAGGTAGGCGGGTGGTAGGAGGTAGGCGGGTGGTAGGAGGTAGGCGGGTGGTAGGAGGTAGGCGGGTGGTAGGAGGTAGGCGGGTGGTAGGAGGTAGGCGGGTGGTAGGAGGTAGGCGGGTGGTAGGGTGGTAGGAGGTAGGCGGGTGGTAGGGTGGTAGGAGGTAGGCGGGTGGTAGGGTGGTAGGAGGTAGGCGGGTGGTAGGGTGGTAGGAGGTAGGCGGGTGGTAGGAGGTAGGCGGGTGGTAGGAGGTAGGCCGGTGGTAGGGTGGTAGGAGGTAGGCAGGTGGTAGGGTGGTAGGAGGTGGTCGGAGGTAGGCGGGTGGTAGGGTGGTAGGAGGTAGGCGGGTGGTAGGGTGGTAGGAGGTAGGCGGGTGGTAGGGTGGTAGGAGGTAGGCGGGTGGTAGGGTGGTAGGAGGTAGGCGGGTGGTAGGGTGGTAGGAGGTAGGCGGGTGGTAGGATGTAGGCGGGTGGTAGGAGGTAGGCGGGTGGTAGGAGGTAGGCAGGTGGTAGGAGGTAGGCCGGTGGTAGGAGGTAGGCCGGTGGTAGGGTGGTAGGAGGTAGGCGGGTGGTAGGAGGTAGGCGGGTGGTAGGAGGTAGGCGGGTGGTAGGAGGTAGGCGGGTGGTAGGAGGTAGGCGGGTGGTAGGGTGGTAGGAGGTAGGCGGGTGGTAGGGTGGTAGGAGGTAGGCGGGTGGTAGGAGGTAGGCGGGTGGTAGGGTGGTAGGTGGGTAAGTGGTAGGTGAGTAAGATAGTGACAGGCGGGTAAGTGAAAGGTGGGTGGTGGCAGGTGGGTGGTGGCAGGTGGGTGGTGGCAGGTGGGTGGTGGCAGGTGGCTGATAGTTGGCAGATGGCACGTGGTAAGTTACAGGTGGGTGGTGGCAGGTGGCAGGTGGGTGGTGGCAGGTGGCAGGTGGCAGGTGGCAGGTGGCAGGTGGCAGGTGGCAGGTGGGTAGTGGCAGGTGGCAGGTGGGTAGTGGCAGGTGGGTAGTGGCAGGTGGGTAGTGGCAGGTGGCAGGTGGGTAGTGGCAGGTGGCAGGTGGGTAGTGGCAGGTGGCAGGTGAGTAGTGGCAGGTGGCAGGTGGGTAGTGGCAGGTGGCAGGTGGGTAGTGGCAGGTGGCAGGTGGGTAGTGGCAGGTGGCAGGTGGCAGGTGGCAGGTGGCAGGTGGGTGGTGGCAGGTGGCAGGTGGCAGGTGGGTAGTGGCAGGTGGCAGGTGGGTAGTGGCAGGTGGCAGGTGGGTAGTGGCAGGTGGCAGGTGGGTAGTGGCAGGTGGCAGGTGGGTAGTGGCAGGTGGCAGGTGGGTAGTGGCAGGTGGGTAGTGGCAGGTGGCAGGTGGGTAGTGGCAGGTGGCAGGTGGGTGGTGGCAGGTGGCAGGTGGCAGGTGGCAGGTGGGTAGTGGCAGGTGGGTAGTGGCAGGTGGGTAGTGGCAGGTGGGTAGTGGCAGGTGGGTAGTGGCAGTTGGCAGGTGGGTAGTGGCAGTTGGCAGGTGGGTAGTGGCAGTTGGCAGGTGGGTAGTGGCAGTTGGCAGGTGGGTAGTGGCAGTTGGCAGGTGGGTGGTGGGTGGGTGGGTGGTGGGTGGGTGGTGGGTGGGTGGGTGGTGGGTGGGTGGTGGGTGGGTGGGTGGTGGGTGGGTGGTGGTGGGTGGGTGGTGGGTGGGTGGTGGGTGGGTGGTAGGTGGGTGGGTGGTAGGTGGGTGGTAGGTGGGTGGTAGGTGGGTGGGTGGTAGGTGGGTGGGTGGTGGGTGGTGGGTGGGTGGTAGGTGGGTGGTAGGTGGGTGGTGGGTGGGTGGTAGGTGGGTGGTAGGTGGGTGGTGGGTGGGTGGTGGGTGGGTGGTGGGTGGTGGGTGGGTGGTGGGTGGGTGGTGGGTGGGTGGTGGGTGGGTGGTAGGTGGGTGGTAGGTGGGTGGTGGGTGGTGGGGGGGTGGTGGGTGGTGGGTGGGTGGTGGGTGGGTGGTGGGGGGGGGGTGGGTGGTGGGTGGTGGGGGGTGGGTGGTGGGGGGTGGGTGGGGGGTGGGGGGTGGTGGGTGGGTGGTGGGGGGGGGGGGGTGGGTGGGGGGTGGGTGGTGGGTGGGTGGTGGGTGGGTGGTAGGTGGTGGGTGGTTGGTAGGTGGTGGGTGGGTGGTAGGTGGTGGGTGGGTGGTAGGTGGTGGGTGGGTGGTAGGTGGTGGGTGGGTGGTAGGTGGTGGGTGGGTGGTAGGTGGTGGGTGGGTGGTAGGTGGTGGGTGGGTGGTAGGTGGTGGGTGGGTGGTAGGTGGTGGGTGGGTGGTAGGTGGTGGGTGGTAGGTGGTTGGTGGGTGGTGGATGGTGGGTGGTAGGTGGTTGGTGGTGGGTGGTAGGTGGTGGGTGGTAGGTGGTGGTAGGTGGTGGGTGGGTGGTAGGTGGTGGGTGGGTGGTAGGTGGTGGGTGGGTGGTAGGTGGTGGGTGGTAGGTGGTGGGTGGGTGGTAGGTGGTGGGTGGGTGGTAGGTGGTGGGTGGGTGGTAGGTGGTGGGTGGGTGGTAGGTGGTGGGTGGGTGGTAGGTGGTGGGTGGTAGGTGGTGGGTGGGTGGTGGTTGGTGGGTAGGTGGTGGTTGGTGGGTGGTAGGTGGTGGGTGGTAGGTGGTGGGTGGTGGGTGGTAGGTGGTGGGTGGTGGGTGGTAGGTGGTAGGTGGTGGGTGGCAGGTGGCAGGTGGTGGGTGGCAGGTGGCAGGTGGTGGGTGGCAGGTGGCAGGTGGTGGGTGGCAGGTGGCAGGTGGTGGGTGGTGGGTGGCAGGTGGTGGGTGGCAGGTGGTGGGTGGCAGGTGGTAAGTGGCAGGTGGTGGGTGGCACGTGGTGGGTGGCACGTGGTGGGTGGCACGTGGTGGGTGGCAGGTGGTAAGTGGCAGGTGGTGGGTGGCAGGCGGTAAGTGGCAGGTGGATGGCAGGTGGATGGCGGGTGGGTGGCGGGTGGGTGGCTGGTAGGTTGGCAGGTGGGTGGTGGGAGGTTGCAGGTGGTAAGTGGCAGGTGGGTGGCAGGTGGTAAGTGGCAGGTGGAGGGTAGGAAGCTGAAAATAACAATTCAATACATGGTTTAAATAATCAAACATTTCACAAAGTTGTCTCTCCGTGGGCGTAAAGCTTAACTGGACCAACTGAATCAGTAAATATAATGACAGTCAGTTAACGTATACAAGTACTAGGCCTGTACTGACAAAGGTACTGACTGACTAACTGGTAAAACGAATACTGACAGGAAGTGAAGACTGAGGATGTGGTCTACCTGAATCAGCTAAATGTGTGGACTGACTGACTTTGGGTGTGGACTGAGGGTGTGGATTAACTGATTAACTCAACGACTGGATGGAGAGTGGACTGGACTGGACGGTGGGTCTGAATTAACTGAACTGAACTGGACTGGACTGGACGGTGGGTGTGAATTAGCTGAACTGAACTGGACTGTGGATGTGAACTGAATGGGATTGGACTGTGGATGTGAGCTGAACTGGACTGTGGATGTGAGCTGAACTGGACTGTGGATGTTAACTGGATTGGACTGTGGATGTGAGCTGAACTGAACTCTACTGTGGGTGTGGACTAAGTGACTGGTTGGACTGGAGTGTGGACAGACTGACTGGACTGGACTGTGGGTGTGGACCTACTGACTGGACTGGACTGTGGGTGTGGACCTACTGACGCGACTGGACTGGGGGTGTGGACTGACTGGACTGGACTGAGGGTTATGGACAGACTGGCTAGTTGGACTGGGAGCCTGGACAGACTAACTGGACTCAACTGGGGATATGGACTGACTGGACTGGGGATATGGACTGACTGGACTGGGGATATGGACTGACTAGACTAGACTGGAGGTGTGTACTGACTGACAGAAATACAACGGACTGAGGGTGTGGACTGACTGGACTGGGGATATGGACTGACTAGACTAGACTGGAGGTGTGTACTGACTGACAGAAATACAACGGACTGAGGGTGTGGACTGACTGGACTGGACTGGACGCATTGTGGGTGTGGACTGGTCTGGCCTGTGGGTGTGGACTAACTGAATGGACTGGGCTGTGGATGTGGGCTGTGGATGTGGACTGTGGGCGTGGACTGTGGGCGTGGACTGTGGGCGTGGACTGTGGGCGTGGACTGTGGGCGTGGACTGTGGGCGTGGACTGTGGGCGTGGACTGTGGGCGTGGACTGACTGCCTTGATCGGACTGAGGGTGTGGACTGGACGGGTCTCTGGGTGTGGAATGACTGGATTGCATTGTGAACTAACTGGCTAGCTGGACTGTGGCTGTGGACTGAATTGGACTGTGGCTGTGTACTGAGTGGATTGAAGTGTGGACTGAGTGGATTGAACTGTGGACTGAGTGGATTGGACTGTGGACTGACTCGATCGGACTGTAGACTGACTACTGGACTGTGGACTGACTTTAATGGACTGTGCACTGACTCGATTGGACTGTGGACTGGCTGGACTGACTATTGAAAATGACTGATGATGACTGATGTTAACTAATGTTGCTAGGGTGTGGACTGAGTGACAGGGTGTGGACTGAGTGACAGGTTGAGGACCGAGTGACAGGTTGAGGACCGAGTCACAGGGTGAGGACTGAGTGACAGGTTGAGGACTGAGTGACAGGTTGAGGACTGAGTGACAGGGTGTGGACTGAGTGACAGGGTGTGGACTGAGTGACAGGGTGTGGACTGAGTGACAGGGTGTGGACTGTAACAGGGTGTGGACTGTAACGGTGTGGACTGACAGGGTGTGGACTGTAACAGGGTGTGGACTGTAACAGGGTGTGGACTGTAACAGGGTGAGGACTGTAACAGGGTGTGGACTGTAACAGGGTGTGGACTGACAGGGTGAGGACTGTGACAGTGTGGACTGACAGGGTGTGGACTAACAGGGTGAGGACTGACAGGGTGAGGACTAACAGGGTGAGGACTGTGACAGGGTGAGGACTGTGACAGGGTGTGGACTGTGACAGTGAGGACTGACAGGGTATGGACTGACAGGGTGTGGACTGTGACAGTGAGGATTGACAGGTAATGGACTGACAGGGTGTGGACTGACAGGGTGTGGACTGACAGGGTGTGGACTGACAGGGTGTGGACTGACAGGGTGTGGACTGACAGGGTGTGGACTGACAGGGTGTGGACTGTGACATTGAGGACTGACAGGGTGAGGACTGTGACAGTGTGGACTGACAGGGTGAGGACTGTGACAGTGTGAACTGACAGGGTGTGGACTGACAGGGTGAGGACTGTGACAGTGTGAACTGACAGGGTGAGGACTGACAGGGTGAGGACTGACGGTGTGGACTGACAGGGTGAGGACTGACAGGGTGTGGACTGACAGGGTGTGGACTGACAGGGTGTGAACTGACAGGGTGTGGACTGTGACAGTGTGAACTGACAGGGTGAGGACTGACAGGGTGAGGACTGACAGGGTGAGGACTGACAGGGTGAGGACTGACAGGGTGAGGACTGTCAGGGTGAGGACTGTGGCAGTGTGAACTGACAGGGTGAGGACTGTGACAGTGTGGACTGACAGGGTGAGGACTGTGACATGGTGTGAACTGACAGGGTGAGGACTGTGACATGGTGTGAACTGACAGGGTGAGGACTGTGACATGGTGTGAACTGACAGGGTGAGGACTGTGACAGTGTGGACTGACAGGGTGTGGACTGTGACAGTGTGGACTGACAGGGTGTGGACTGACAGGGTGTGGACTGACAGGGTGTGGACTGACAGGGTGAGGACTGTGGCAGGGTGTGGACTGACAGGGTGAGGACTGACAGGGTGAGGACTGTGACAGTGTGGACTGACAGGGTGTGGACTGACAGGGTGAGGACTGTGACAGTGTGGACTGACAGGGTGAGGACTGTGACATGGTGTGGACTGACAGGGTGAGGACTGAGAGTGTGAACTGACAGGGTGTGGACTGACAAGGTGAGGACTGTGACAGTGTGGACTGTGACATGGTGTGGACTGACAGGGTGAGGACTGACAGGGTGAGGACTGACAGGGTGTGGACTGACAGGGTGTGGACTGACAGGGTGTGGACTGACAGGGTGTGGACTGACAGACATTAGGCGTTGCCTGACCAACTGACTCAGTGAAATTTATTTAGAAGTTTGACTGGCTACGGGGTTGGACTGACGGATCATATGACTGTGGACTGACAGGGGTTTACAAGGCTGTGGACTGACAGGGGTTTACAAGGCTGTGGACTGACAGGGGTTTACAAGGCTGTGGACTGACAGGGGTTTACAAGGCTGTGGACTGACAGGGGTTTACAAGGCTGTGGACTGACAGGGGTTTACAAGGCTGTGGACTGACAGGGGTTTACAAGGCTGTGGACTGACAGGGGTTTACAAGGCTGTGGACTGAATCAGTAAAGGCATTTAGTGCTGGAGGCTGTGAACTGAATCAGTAAGTGTTTGTGGTGATAGTGGGTGTGGACTACCTGAATATTTGAAGGTGTGGACTGTCCATGTGTACGACGGCTGAGTGGTTGTGGGTGTGGATTCACTGACGTCAAGTTTTTGTTTCAACTGACCTACTGACAACGACTGATGTGGAGTAACTTAGGGTGTGGACAGGCAGACGGGTCAGCTGGGCTGTGGGCTGACTGGGTCAGTAGGGCTGTGAGCTGACTGGGTCAGTAGGGCTGTGAGCTGACTGGGTCAGTAGGGCTGTGAGCTGACTGGGTCAGTAGGGCTGTGAGCTGACTGGGTCAGTAGGGCTGTGAGCTGACTGGGTCAGTAGGGCTGTGAGCTGACTGGGTCAGTAGGGCTGTGAGCTGACTGGGTCAGTAGGGCTGTGAGCTGACTGGGTCAGTAGGGCTGTGAGCTGACTGGGTCAGTAGGGCTGTGAGCTGACTGGGTCAGCAAGGCTGTGAGCTGACTGGGTCAGCAAGGCTGTGAGCTGACTGGGTCAGCAAGGCTGTGAGCTGACTGGGTCAGCAAGGCTGTGAGCTGACTGGGTCAGTAGGGCTGTGGACTGATTAAAGCTGTAGACTGACAGGCAGTAAGGGTTTGGAGTACTGGAGGATGTGAGGTGAATCGGTAAGGGTTTGGAGTACTGGTGGATTTGGGCTGAATCAGTAAGGGTGGAGTGATAATGAGTGTGGACTGACTAGAGTGAACGTGATCAACTAGAATGTAGTCTGGCTATGCGTACTGCTGATCAGTGAGTCAGTTGGTTAAGGATACTGACAGGCAGAATCAGTGACTGGGCCTGTGAGTGTTTAACTGGGGGTCTAACAAAGCGTTAATTAAATACTAAGGACGGGACGGGATTTGAATTTATAAAGGGCCAGGGATGAGTTAAAACTAAGCTGAGCAACTGACAGGAGAGGCAAACGATATGTTATTAAAAAAGCACAAAGGTGTAAGCAAGTCCATAACGTTATACAGTTATTTATGGAACACCTTTAATTCATGTGATCAGCCTGTATTTCACATTATAGTGCAGTCAGCTACGATACAGAAAAGCCAGGCATTCATTACATCTCAAGAAGTAAATAATATGGGTCATGTGTACACCTTGGTGCTCTTTAAAAATGATACGACCCTAGGACAGAACTGACGGAGACTAAGGGGTGACCAAGGCCTAGATATGATTAACTGAAGGCCGAGTGTTTGGAGGTAAACCGTGTCGTGAACTAAATTTACTATATCCTGACTAACGACTGATTGGTGTAAAGTCAACTAAAATATTGTGAGGTTCAAAGTCCTCGTACATTACCGGATAAGAAAGATGAGGATACTTCTGGGTAGGCAGCGGATCCTCGGAGGGGTAAATTCAAGACGAGGTATCAATGGCACCGAGCAGTATGTTGAGGTGGTACAAGCTGGATGATTTCCCTCCTGTAAATGCCATATAAAATTAGCAGGACTTACAACAGTGTATTCGTTATTTCTGACTGTCTCTTTGTTGAAAATATCCACACTTATTTTATCGTCAAATATGTTTACATTATTTTGGCTTTGTCACTTACTGTACTAGATATTTTGCCTTTGTTATATTGTCTTATTGTATAATGCAGTGTTTCGCGAAGTACGAGAACTTATCTCATCTTCCCTTCAGATGAGGTTCTTTGTTGTGGTCCCTCCCACGGTCGCCGTCAGCATCATCTCTCACGGTCACAGTCAGCATCACCAGTGTCCCTGCACCATCGGCTTCTCTTCAGCATCATAAGCCTTCACTCCACCTGCCAAATAAGTATCTTATTTACTTCTACAGTTCATTCGTCAATTTGGGATTTTTTTTTTCTTTTTTTTGCGGCCATATTACGTAGCTCAGACAGACTACGACAGTACTACGGTGTTACACATCCATAGCACTTTTTCGTAACTGGCACAAAGTTCTGTGTTAATTATGCTACAACTTATCAGTCAAGAAGGGGATTCAATTTTGAGCCAAACTAAAATTAATGTATCGTCTCCATAAAATAAGCATGTCAGATGCAGCCATTCATTATGTCAGCTGGATTCCAACATAATCTATTGCATTAAAAACTACAAATTCAAGAAACAATTTAGTTTAAAGGTAGCAGTGGAAATTTGATTCAAGCAATATCCCCCTAAATAACTGCAAATATAATGACAAAGAACGACGTTCAAAATGCTCTTTATGGCGAGGACTTCCAGTTCTTTAATAACTGTACTAAAATTGTATCTTATTTAACTCAGAATAATTTCAAGACCGAGACATGTAAGCATTTTGGAGACAAAACAAAATTATTGATCACCTTATCCAACAGTATAATCATTATATTACAGTATAATCAATCATATGCCATACCTGTACCAAAAGCCATAACTAAACTGTACCTGGCGTGATGAAATGCCAACACTGCTCTGGCATCCCGGTTCAGTTATCCACTCATTTTATCTCTGACCTCTTGTGTCATAGGCATGATTTCTTGTATTCTTTGCTCATCTCGTCCTCTGGCTTCCTCTCGTAGTACCTTCTTTGCTGTTCTGGCCACCTCGTTATACTTAGCTCACACGTCACTCCCTGTAATACCAGTGTCGGTGAACAGACATATCTCGAGTCCGATAAGCTATTTCAGTCACTTAATCCGCTACATGAGCCTTTTTTCCAAAATTATTTACCACCTATAACTGGACATGGAATCTGAGCCTTAATCTTGTTGGTCTATTTCATTAACACCTCTTCCTTATGACATTAATGATACCTTAATGTTATTGTTACAAAGTACTTAATGACACCAACAATTTCAGTTATGCTGTAAGTATATCTATGTTGCACATAAAAGTATTAAAGTGACAAGTAAATCACTTGGGAAGAGGCACTAAGTCCATTTTTCCAACAAGATTACCTCTGTCAACAGAACTGTTCATCATTGCAGCTGTCAAATACCACAGCTTCCACAGGCCCCGACGACGCTCCCACAGGCCGCAACGACGTCCACACACCCTGCAAGGTGAACGTAGTCTCAGCAGCAGTTCTCATAAGGTGTTTGTATGCACAAGGATGTTTTAGTTACACATGCAGATATTTTAAAAGTTTAAGGTCAGCAAGTATAAGCAGATTTATCATACAGCAAATTTATCTTACCACTGCAGCATCCGAACCTTCCGCCGGCCACACAGCTTCCGCCCATGACGACAACTCCTGCCCACATCACAGCTTCCTCCCACATCACAGCTTCCGCCCACATCGCAGCTTCCACCCACATCATGGCTTCAGCCTCGTCCCCAACGTGGTAGGTATGCCGTCTGCATCCCTGTGGAACATGAACACTGCTGCATCATTTCTTCTAAGTTTTATGATCAGTTATTTTATGGGAATGTTCTTTACAGTATTACGCAATGCACTTTTAAAGGTTAAATGCTGGAAAAAGATATGTGGTCTTTAACTTACGCATGTGCAGACAGATAGAACTTTTGATAGCATGTTACATCCCCAAAGACGTGAATTGTTTAATTTTGTTTAGTAGTATTTTCACAATTATTCTCTCTGGTTTGCTTAGTGTTTGGTAGCTGTGTCAAGTTGAAGGTACAAGCTAGCAATCTTATGAACAAACTTTAGCAGAAGCCTGAAAACTTAAATTATTTCCTACCATTGCAGCTGCTGTTGACGTATTTGTTGTACTTGCACACCAGCACTGCGGCTCCACTTTGACGCTGCAGTCCCACGCTGACGCCGCACGCAACGCCGACACAGTAGGCCCCAACGACGACCCAGCCCTAACGCCGACCCAACGACCTTCACGCCGACACGACGACCTCCACGCCGACACGACGACCTCCACGCCGACACGACGACCTCCACGCCGACACGACGACCTCCACGCCGACACAACGACCTCCACGCCGACACAACGACCTCCACGCCGACACAACGACCTCCACGCCGACACAACGACCTCCACGCCGACACAACACCCCCACGTCGACGCCACAGGTTGCGCCCCTCGTCGTAGGCTCGTCGTCTGCATCAGTCTGTAAGATTAACATAGTCACAGCAACAGTTCTCTGTTATAATTCTCCATCAGTTGTCTTAATTCAGTATATGTTAGTGATAGCACAGTGACGTTCCCATGAGATTAGATTTCTTTAATACCTCTTCCTTCACGATTTGTTTTGCATAATTGTGCCAGC
Organism: Coenobita brevimanus; assembly: GCF_032717465.1. Taxonomy (NCBI): domain Eukaryota; kingdom Metazoa; phylum Arthropoda; class Malacostraca; order Decapoda; family Coenobitidae; genus Coenobita; species Coenobita brevimanus. The sequence goes on from NC_137027.1 coordinate 19,543,825, forward strand.
TTCCTATACATTTTGTCCAGTATCTACACAATGCCTCAGTTAAGTAAAAGAGTAAAGGCCCTCTCCCACTTCGGCGAAAGTGTGCAAGATAAAGTCACGATGTGTCAAAAATCCCTAATCGTGGGTATTCGTCATCAAAATCTTGTCCATTCGTGGCATGGCGCCGATACGTCGCACGAGGTGGAAATTTGTCGTGGGGGACCACGACGTTTTCATGCTGCATGAAAACGTCATGGCCCTCCACGATTTTGTAAAATTTCGCAGATTAGTCGTAAACAACAAGGAAACGCCTCGGCGACATCGGCGATTACCCTGCGTATAAACCGCGTATGATCGCCGACATCGGCGAGGCATCGGCGGTGAAAAAAAACGTTGAGATGTCATACGGTCATACGGCGAAGAGTCGGCAATGTATCGGCGATGCATCGGTGAGGTTAATACGACATAGCCTACGCAAACCGTACGATATGTACCGGGTTGTGCGACAGTAATATTTCATCTTATGAATGTCGGTGATATATTGCCGACATTTTGCGGATGAACCGTCGATTAATCGCCTTAAATACGCCGATGACGGCGAGGCACCTGGGATGGCCTCGGAGTTTTGTCTGCGAGGTGCGTGCGATGCATTCGCCGACACATCGACGATACATCGTCGACAGCACGCCGCCGTTGTACCTTTATCGCCATTGAGTCGCCATAAAAAAAAAACGTTAAAATTTGAATTCAGAATAATGCTTGTGCATTACGCTGACATATCAGCGATATGTCGGCTACTAGTCGCCAGTTATATCGTATACTCCGCCGAGGTTTCAGCGTTTTGTCGTGCTGGTGTCACAGGTATTACGCCGACACCACGATTCTTGGTCAGAATCGTCGACACATCACCGACTTCAGCCACGATTTTCATCGTGGCTTCATCGTGCCTATTTACGCCGAAATGGGAGAGGGCCTTAACATTTAGCACCTACAAGTAACGTGATGCTATAGCCTGTTTTCACCTGCCTTTACCACTCACACCTTTACTGGTATGTGTAATATATTAACTATTTCATTACGTATGTCCTGGCTACATGAAATTCGATGGACTTACGCTAAAAGGTAGGATTTGTGTGTGTGTGTGTGTGTGTGTGTGTGTGTGTCCGATTCTGGGCATAGGATTCACAGCCTGCTCTAAAGGCCCAGTAGTCCTCCTACATGCCATACACCTCTACATGTCACCACTCCAACGCTAACACCCATCGTTCATATTGAATACATAGTTGGGCTGTCTCATACAGGACTGGTGTATTAGTATTAGCGGGGGTATTTTTTCGACATGTCGGCGGGTCTTCTGGTAGATTAGTAAAGTCTGATTTTATGAAATTCAAATCCTTAAACTGTTCCCTGCCCCAGCAGGGATTTGAACCTGGGTCCGGTAGGACTGCAGGCCACCTCTCTAACGGACTAGAGATATCCTACTGAGCTAACGAGAATACGGTCACAAGGGAAAGGTTGCCAACAGCTTACACACCAGCATCCCGTTGATCTAGTTGCTCGTTCCCTCGTGGGTCTTTTCTCCTCGCCTCCTCGCTCCTCTGCCCCTCCGTCCTTGCCCCCTCTCCCGTCCTCGCTCCTCCATCCGTCCTCGCCCTTCCATCTCTCCGTCCTCGCTCCCTCGCTCCCCCGTCCTGCTCCATCACCCCTTCTCCTGTCCTCGCTCCCTCTCAGCACATCGGGTTCAGGGAAGCTGCGTGGTCGATGATGCATCTCCGCTCTTCTGTGCTCGCCTGTCAAAAAAAAAAAAAACAATTATCAAAACCTAATCTGCTTTTAGTGCTGTCTTATATCAAAGTAAGGCCACATATACAGGTTTAGAAAAAAAAAAACTTATGTACATTAGGTGTTTAGGTCTTTACTCTTCAAGATTAATATTCAACCATTATTCAAAATTGAATTTTCTGTCATGTGTTACATTTGGCTAATTTCGATTCCATTTCAGGATCATCCAGTTACCTGTCTCATCGCTGAAGTTACTGCTGCTGCTGCTGCTGCTGCTGTTACTGATGACGACGAGGACAACGACGATGCTGCTGCTGCTGATGCTGTCGCTCCTCCGTTGGTGGTGTATCGCCACTCAGACAAAAACTCGTGTCCAGCAACCAACAACGACAACCACAGACATGTCCGGCCGGACAACCATACAACCAACATCAACGAAGTAAGCTAATAGATGACCTAAGACTACCACGCCTAACTTTACCCGGCCTAGAAAGCCAACCTAGTTGACCATAACTCTGCTGCCTAACCCGCCTAAGCTTGCCCGATGACCCTCCCTGCTCCTGGCTACCCCCCACTCCCACCCCAGCCTGCCCTCCACCCTACCATCACTACACACCAGCGAGGCAACCTGAGGGGAAAAGATTAGGCCATATAAGTATAAAAGATTAGTACATGTTAAGATTTGAAATTAATGCAATTAAAGGATTAATTAGCGCGTTGAGTTTACACAAGCTTGTTCATATCAGAGATGTACATTTGCAACAACGATCATCGCAAATTTATACTCAATAACATTGGCAAATTAAAAAAAAATATATATACCTGTTGCTGAAGCTGCTGTGTTGATCCTTCAGTACGATGACGCCTGTATAATTGTATTCTGGCTGCCTCTGACGGATTACTTCAGATCAAGAAGGGTGTCCAACAGAAGGGATTAAAAGCAGCCTCCATCCATCCATTTTGGTGCTGGAGAGGGACACCATGTGGTGGCACTGATGGTACCAAAAGGATGGTGGGCTGCAGAACGGGTAACTTCTTTAATCAGTACAATGGTTCATACATGCATCTCTCGTAGTGAAGGTGTTAATTCTTGCTTGACATTCACTCCTCACTGCTGCTGAACATTGTGCCAGCGAGCGAAGTAGGCAGAGTTTAGCTAATTTGTGGAGACGAAGATTGAGGCGAAATAAGACTAATATGTCATTTACCTTACTGAGACTTATTTAGCCGTAGCATTTGTTACTCTGCCACTGATAAATAGGCTGTCAAACATCGAAAATCTGGGCCAAAATTTGACAACTAACATACGACCCAGAAATCATTTTTAACCTTTTCAATTCTGTGACTTTTTTCTTTTGGTTCATGCTGCCTTCAGACGATTTTATTAAACATAGAACTTGTAATAGTGAAGGGGTTAAGGCCATAGCAAACCCCTTCGATCATAAATTAGGCTGATTTAAATAGTTTGGAAATAGCGAGAAAATAGGCAAAATACGCTATATCGAAGGGGTTAATTGCAGTATTGAAGGCATATCAGTGATAAAGATCCTATATTAAACCCTTCCAGTCTGCTATCAGGCAACACCAGACGATTTTATTCAGCTTAAAGGATGTCTCGTAGTTAAAGGATTATTGAAGGCTGTGTCTAAACTCTCCAGTTCGAAAAAATAATCCCCACATTTTGAAAACCTATCCCTAGTTACAGCAAAAATACCCATAATTCTTTTAATTCGTAAAAATAAGGTAAATGCGGTTGTCTTCAGATGCGATGAATAAAATCGGATAATTAGTCATCGGTTCACTGGGGTTAACGGGAGGATTTAGTCACGATCAGGCACCAACATACGTGGCCTATTGCCAGTCTTACTGTTTGTGGCCGAGTAGGAAAAATTCTTACTGTAAAACTATGTATATTAAAAATGAATTAGGTAGACAGCAGGCAGTAATGAGGACAAGAGTCTTTGTGTTGGCAGCGTTGATATTTCTCTAAGTTGAAAATACAGTCTGCCGGCTTCCTTCACCTCACTGGCAGACATACTGCAAAGACCGGTAAAATTCCTTAGCATATCGGGCTATTTCTTAAAATAATAATAATAATAAATAATAATAATATTAATATTAATATAAATTACATTCGGGCTTCTTTTCCGTCGAAAGCCACCAAAAACTTGGAAAATAAGTCACGCTTGAAATAATACACTTTTAAATTCCCTTAACAGACCTGAAATGGAGAGGAAAAATCGCCAAAGTCATCAGCTGGGCAGGTGGAGCCAGGAGGTCCGTCTTGTAGGGCGTCTGGGGTTCAAATGAGAGGCAGTGGTCGCCGCCATAACGTCATCAGCTTGGTTAGTTCACCGCATCGCCACCAGAACCACACCCGCCTCCCCA
>NC_137027.1:19550473-19552973 GCF_032717465.1 Coenobita brevimanus
ACCCATCAGTTGTGCCCCGTATATTCTATCAATCCAACTTTGCCTTGACTTTAGTACAGTTAGTCCTTTTGATTATTATTGATAAATCTAAAACTTTTCGTGTTTTCGTAAAATCTTGCCAATCTGACCTTTTTTCGATACATCCAGAAAGTCAGGTATTCAAAGACATCATTTTGTCGTACATGGGGGTCAATAACATACTCAGAACTCGTAACATAAATTTTATTGGTTACAATTACTCGTACATCTGAATGTAATGACTTAATAATTACAAGTTGAATTATGGCTCACGTTTTCACTAAGTAATTAATAGACTCAGATCTGTACCTAACAACTGAGGCTCACATAGGCTTCAGAGACTTGAACTGAGTGAAGACTAGCATAATTTACCTCTTTCCTGATATAAAATACATCACTATAACTAAGCTCTTCTAGCCTTGGGTCCCTAAATGTTAGACTTATTCACTTGGTTTAGTGTGGATATAAGGTACATATTCCCGTTGTCTGAGACTCCCTAGCACCTCTTTCTTGCCTGTTTTGCATATTACACATTAAGATACACTAATAACATACGTAGAAATAATCTTAAGAAAAAGGTGCTACAAGGTATAGCGCCATGATGAAGTTTCTGCAATGTAAGATTAAATAACTAAAGCTAACACTGATTTGAACTAATGCACATCTGGTCCACAGGTCGTGCTGGAGTCTGCTGCCCTGACGCTGCTTTCTTGCCACACTGGTCATACCCTGCTGAAGTTTGGTCTGCCCTGCCGTGAGAAGCCTGACGGTGGTGTGGTGTCTTCCCCTACTCTGAGATGCCTGGTGGTGGTGGTGGTGGTGGTGGTGGTGGTGGTGGTGGCGGCGGCGACGGCGGCGGCGGCAGGGTGTCGTGTCTTCCCCAGCCGTGAGATTACTTGCTGCTGCTGCTGGTGATCTGCCCTGACCTGCCGAGAGAAGCCTGGTGGTGATGGTGTGATCTGCCTTGCAAGTCGGGTCGCTCCCCTCCAGGTTGTTCTGTGGACAAATGCTACTTTTGAATGCATATTTTATGTTGCTGTCTCTATTAATGTATTCTATACCGTAGTATTAATAATGAAAACTTAAATTTTCTGTCTTGTTTCCTTATCTTTTTAACTTTGGCTTTGACTTAATATAGGTGATAAGTATATTGCGCTCTGCAGTCTTGTGTGTTGTGGGGACGGCTTTTGTGATGAGCTAAGACATTCTGATTGCTTCACCAAATTACTACTTAGCCGTGTGATCAGTGGACATAAAAGATTATACAATACAATGATATACAGCTAAGCATAAAAAAGGTTATGGGAATTCTCCACCATGCAATCAATGGACCTAAATTAAAGCCTATATTATAAAGCTAAGCCTGAAGAGGGTTATGGGAAGTAGATAATGATGCAGGATAGACACTGGTAATGTTCACTGAGCCGTGCCTGCAACACAAGAACTGGGTGGCGTAATATATGGATCACCTTGTATAATGAGAGGCCGTTAGTGTGTGCTGACTCACAAACTTGCCATCAATGCCCCGTCATAACTATTATTGTGTCTTGTAGGAAGCACAAAGAAAACAGGCCACAGAATACCTCCTTGTCTCTTGTTCCTCCTACACAAACATACACGACTTTCACTTTAACTTGGCACAGAGTTTCATTTAAAGCATACGAGAGTGTAACGCAGATCAGTAGCAGAAATAGACAATACTACAGCCCTACATCCTTTCCACAGCACTCATTCGTGACTAGCATCATATTCTAGTGATAACTATCGCTACTACTCGGCAAACAGTATGGAAACTATTTATAAGCTATCTGTCTATCCATCTATCTATAGCCAGACGACTTAATCCCGTAAGAGGTGGCCACAAACAAGTCGCCTCTATGCCACCCTGTCCCCTGTCATTATGCATCACATCCTAATTCATACACACCCTCTCTCATATACATCCCAACTCCACCCTCCACTTATAAGTAAATCATTAAAACAACCGTGAATTACTGTCGCACAAGCTGAGCCATAATCTTACCCAACACAAACACGAAGAAGCTTTAAAGAACAGAAAACAATACCTTAATAGCAGAAGACACTAAGACCACAAGTACTGACAGCCTACACAAAGAAACATAACTAATTTCAGTCAGAGACCAAGTGAATATGAGAGGCACACAGTTCATCACTTCAGCTCAAGATCCGTCCCACCCTTGTAACCTTATGTTGCATCATCCTCTCCACAAAGAAACAAAATCGAACAACCGCCCAACACTACACAGATTATCTTTGCAACATCTCTCCTCCACCCAACTCTACACTTCCCAGACACATACATAAACACACAAACACCCCAGTCAGCCAAAACTTTCTATACCAAACACATACATAAACACATAGACACCCCAGCCAGCCAAAACTTTCTATACCAAACACATACATAAACACATAGACACCCTAGTCATCCAAAGCTTTCTGCCAAACAGCATCCTTCATG
>NC_137027.1:19557973-19590473 GCF_032717465.1 Coenobita brevimanus
ATTAATAACAAGACAGGAGACAAGTAAGTTTATCCACATCCAAGTTTTCTAGTATATCAACTGTACACGATTTACAACATTCTTTCGGTATTTCGTTAATATTACAAAGCAAGTGTGGACTGCTAATGGTTGGCACGTGTCTTGTAAATAATATATATATATTTTTTTAATGATATCGCCGGGTGGGTAGAGGTAGACTGTTCAACGACGTATTCTTCCTTGTTTTAAATGACAGTATTATAGACAAACGCTACAAATTCGTTGGTTTAACTGTGAAGGGTCTGAATAACAATACATGTTAATGCCTCCCAATCATGACAAAATCCCCCTTATTCCTACAAAATAACGTGAACAATTAGTGTGGAATGACGTCCGCCTGCCCACATCCATGCTCGTCGTTCATTTGTTTTTCCACATTAGCAGACGATTTTCCACAAAACGGTAACACTGGACTACAAGGCCTCCTCATCTCCCTCACATTAACATCCCCCTTGTCTCATCAGAATTACGTCTAGTAGCCTTATAGGTATTATTTCTTTGGGCTATGATACTTCCTGGCTGTCAGTGCGATATCCTTGTGTCCTAATGTAGTCACCTTAATGGCTAAAAACAGCAAATATCCAACACTTACCTCAGGGCAATGATGCAACAGCAACACACACACACCCTCGCCCTTCCACTGCCATACGGCCACTAGCAAAAGTAGCCAAGTAGCGACGCCTACCAAGGCGAGAAACTTGTTCAGTTACTTTTACAACCACTAGATGGTACCCGGGCCCTTTCATGGTAGGGGCAACTCTGGCATTCTATTCCAGGTACTGCTTGGCGATAACATTCAACTGAGAGTGAGTCATACTACAATGGAGTGTTAATGCTGTCTCTGTTAACTCTCATGATCATACAGCTCTCTTTACCAGCCCTATCCAAAAAAATAAATTGCAAAGAAAGTCTGTGTGTTACCATGGCAACCTCCCGACACCACCACAATTACATAAACACATTTCCCCACCAGCAAGTTCCATCAGAGAGAGAGAGTGTGTGTGTGTGTGTGTGTGTGTGTGTGTGTAAATATGTGCCTGTGAGTGCATCTGTGTCTCACCACAATGCATCGCTAGACACCCACTCCACCCCACCACCAAACACTTTCTTCACATGTCATTTCTTGCCACAGAAAACATTAATATTCACTGATCGTTTTTACAAATTAGGTCCGAGTATGTTCTACCAAATTGTGATGAATAAACGGCGCTATTGGCATTAAATATGAGTACTGGGATGTTTTATATAAAGTGCGAGACTCAGTGGGCAATACTCATGGTCTTAGCGTGGCTGGTGCAGGGAGTCTGTGTTACCACGGCAACCTCCCCACCCCACCACACCATCGCAGACATACACACATTTCCCTGCCACTACGCTCCATAACAGAATACGTGTGTGTGTGTGTGTGTGTGTGTGTGTGTGTGTGTGTGTGTGTGTGTGTGTGTGTGTGTGTGTGTGTGTGTATTTCTGTCCGTCTTTTAGTTCACTACTCGTCAAAGAACCTTGGCTATACATGAGAAGACATGCTGTTAAAGTTAGGACACAAATATAATGTGCTATGATGTCAACTACTGTACACTAATAATAACGCCACGCTTCGTCTCCCCTTTCCTGTCTCCTTGCCTTGCGTCTGTCTGTCTTCTGTCTGTGTGTCTTTCTTTCTGCCTGTCTCGCTATTGCAAACCACAAACAACCTCAACTGTCCACAGCTTCCTAGAATATCATAGTATCCTGCATTATACTACTTTTTTTCAGGGTAACTTGACCCAGATTTTCGTCCTTTTGCCCCGTACTTTACATGGGTCATTGGCAGAAAAGGGCAGCGCTACGGCTCATCTTCAATAGAAACTTTTTTGTGACTTACATGTTCTAATATTAATCTATTGCTACAACTCAGTATTCAAATTGGAGAGATGGAAATTTTAGGCCAAGTTAGAGTAAAATGGGTACAGAATTAATAAAGTCAAACAGCATACCTTTGGTGGGTGCAACGCGAACGAGGCGAGATCACAGGCAGGAGGACAATGGCTGGAAAATCCAGCAAAATCTAACCACCGGCTATGAGGTGACGCCAACAACACTCGTGCCTCACAATCGGCTCAAACGCCCGTCCATTTTATCAATAAACACCTGTGGTTCTGAAGTATTATAACAGACGTGATGTACTGATACACTCTATCCACGGAGTCTACTTCTGACCTACTGTTTATTACTTGTTCGTCACAGTGCTTCGAAGATTGATGAGCCTCTCGCTCGGACATGACGGCTGACTGAACCTTTATCCTTGTGTTGCATCCCTGACCTTTTAATGAATGCTATAAAAAACGAATTAGTTCATCCCAACCTAATTCAGAGTTTAATGACAGAGATGATCTGCTCGCTTGACTTCCCCGCGCACCTTTTGTGACGCCACAGATTAAGTCGGGGTGGGCTTCCTATTCAGAGAAAGCAGTAAAATGGATGGGTAACTGCGAAAAATTAGTCACTGTCCGCTGACTCTTCCTGCTTGGATTCCAGCGACAACGTTCCCGAGTTCGTAAGGGTTTGTACAGAATGGTAAATTCAAAATCTAAATAAAGATATAAGATAATCTGCTGACTTTTTACTATAATCTTGCTAACAGACAGGCAGGCAGACAAAGGCAGACAGGAAGACAGACAGGCAGGCAGGCAGGAAGGGAGGCAGACATGTAGGCAGGCAGCAGGGAGGCAGACATGTAGGCAGACAGGCAGGCAGGTAGGCAGACAGGCAGGCAGGCAACTGATGGATTTATAAACCCTGCCAAACACATAACTCCATCGCTCTTTATCGTTTGGTTGTAATAACACCTTCTAGCAGAAAAAAAAAGCGATTTTTTTTTTTTTTTTTGTCGCTTTTCTCATTACCCTTTTTTTTTTTTTTTTTTTCCAGCCATACTCGTACCAGATCACGTTAGTTAACAATGATCTGATTATTTGGGGATTAATAAAGCTTTAGTTTCATTTTCTATGTGAAGGAAAAAGGCAGTGAAAATATCAACAGTACCCCCAACAGTCTAATACCACAGCCTTCACCCATTCGCCTCTGTCTACGTTTTTTCCTTTAACCATTCTTTTCCGCAAATGGAGAGTTGTGGCAAACTCCTGTACTCAATAAACTAGCATGTTATTCGCTTTACGTACAGATTATCATGCGAAACTCTTGCACGTCATTGGCCACGAGATTATAGGTAAAGAGATATAGAAGTGATGTAGGGGCTGGGAACTCTCCATCTTGACTGCTTTTGGGCTGGGAGTTTACTGTTAATAGTAGTAGTAGTAGTAGTAGTAGTAGTAGCAGTAGTAGTAGTAGTAGTAGTAGTAGTAGTAGTTTGAGAGATCAGCATTCCAGCCTTCATTGACGAATAGTATGGAACCTTCAGGCTAGAAATGTCCTGTAGAGTTACGACATGTGAGCAGTGTCTGACTTGACCGGTTCCTTTTAATTCAATAAACGACATTTTGAGCATTATCTCAGCTCTTGGTATCTTTGCACTTCTAAGCTTTCAAAGTTTTCCAACCAGATTTTCATATCGGATGTCCCGTCGACTGACGGCTATTTGCATGGTCGTCCGCCATCGGATGTCCCGTCAACTGACGGCTATTCGCATGGTCGTCTGCCATCGGATGTCTCGTCAACTAACGGCTATTCACATGGTCGTCTGCCATCGGATGTCTCGTCGACTGACGGCACATCCTCCACCAGATTTCTCGTTGACTGACGGCTATTGGCACAGACGTCCATCGTAGGATGTCCCGTCGACTGACGGCGATTCGCATGGTCGTCTGCCATCGGATGTCCTGTCAACTGACGGCTATTCGCATGGTCGTCTTTTTTTTTTTTCTTTTATGCGAGGAAGAAGGAACCAAAGGCCATGAGCCCGCAGTAACAGTTCCCTCCAAGAGAAAAACAAAATACAATAGAGAGCCAAATTCAAGATCCGATCATTTTGAGATGCCTGGACACACTGCGTTTGAAAGACTGGAGATCATAGGCAGGAGGAAATACAGACAGAGGGAGACAGTTCCAGAGCTGACCTGTTGCATAAATGAAAGACTGGGAGTAACGGTTAACTCTTGCATTAGAGAGTTGGACAGAAAAGGGATGAGAGTTTGCTGCCAGACGGGTGCTACGCGCCCGTCGTAGAGGTGGAGGAATGCAAGCAGACAGTTCAGAGGAGCAGTGACCATGAAAGTAGCGATAGAAAAGAGATAAAGATGCAACAGTGCGGCGAAGAGACAGAGGTTGAAGGGAGTCAGTAAGAGGAGGAGAGTTAATGAGATGAAAAGCCTTTGACTCCACCCTATTGAGAAGAGCTTTATGTGGGGAGCCTCCCCACACATGAGAGTTGTACTCCACACAGGGGCGGATAAAACTCCTGTATAGAGTCAACAATTGTGCAGGGGTAAAGAAAGAGCGGAGTCGGCTTAGCACACCCAATCTCTTGGAAGCAGATTTTACAAGAGATGTAATATGATCTTTCCAAGATAAGTCCCGAGTAAATGAAACCCCAAGCATGTTCAAGAATGATGCAGGATTAATCTGAATATTATTAAACATTAGTGGGTATACCTGTGGAAGATTTTGTCGGGTTGATAGGTGTAAGAACTGAGTCTTTGATGCATTAAAGACAACCATATTATTTTTACCCCAGTCAGAGATATGAGCCAAGTCAGACATTAGGTGTGCCATAGCCTCATCCCTTGTTTCTTGAAGTAACTGTTGAGATGGGCGTTGCGGGAACCGAATGGAAAGGTGAAGGGTGGAGTCATCAGCGTATGAGTGGATAGGGTTAGATGTACAGCTTAGAAGATCATTGATGAATAAAAGGAAGAGAGTTGGTGATAGGACAGAGCCCTGAGGAACACCACTGTTGATAGATCTAGGAGAAGAACGATGGCCGTCTACGACAGCGGCTATAGAACGACCAGAAAGGAAGCTAGCGATGAAGGCACAGATAGAAGGATAGAAACCATAGGAGGGCAGTTTGGAAATTAAAGATTTATGCCAGACTCGATCGAAAGCCTTTGAGATGTCAAGTGCAATGGCAAAGCTTTCGCCAAAGTCCCGAAAGGAGGATGACCAGGAGTCTGAAATGTAGGTGAGAAGATCGCCAGTGGATCGTCCCTGACGGAACCCATACTGACGATCGGAAAGAAGGTTGTGATAGGAAAGATGCCTTAAAATTTTTTTATTAAGAATTGACTCAAAAACTTTTGAAATACAGGACGTTAAAGCAATTGGACGATAGTTGGAGGGTTGGGAGTGGTCACCCTTCTTTGGGATTGGCTGAATGAGAGCAAACTTCCAGCAAGAAGGAAAGGTACAAGTTGACAGACAAAGGCGAAATAGTTTGCCTAGGCAGGGTGTAAGCACAGAAGCACAGTTTTTGAGAACAACAGGAGGGACCCCATCAGGCCCATATGCCTTGTTAGTACTGAGGCCAGTAATGGCAGAAAATACATCAACTGATGAAATTCTAATGTCAGCCATGAGGAAGTCAGAGGGGGGAAGTGATGGAGGAACAGCACCGGAATCGTCTAAGGTGGAATTGGAGGAGAAAGTCTGTGCGAAGAGATCTGCTTTATCAGTAGAAGAAATAGCTACAGAACCATCAGAGTAGAAAAGAGGAGGGAAGGATGATGAGGTAAAGTTGTTAGAAAGATTTTTGGCAAGGTGCCAGAAGGAGCGGGAAGAATTCGAGTTGGAGAGTTGAGAGCATTTAGTATGGATGAAATTATTTTTAGTAGAGCGAAGAACAGACTTAGCACGATTCCGGGCAGAAACGTAAAGATTATGTGATTCAGGGGTGGGTTGGCTCCGGTACCTTTTGTAGGCCTTCTCCTTGTTGCGGACAGCATTAGAACAAGTGTGATTAAACCAAGGCTTTCTTGCGTTAGTCAAAGGATATGAGAATGGAATGTATGCTTCCATGCCCGAGAGAATAACCTCCGTAATGCGCAAGGCACACTCAGATGGCTCACGGCCATGGAAGCAATAATCATTCCAGGGAAAATCGAAGAAGTACTGCCTGAGGGCCTCCCAGTCCGCAGCTCCAAAATGCCAGAGACGACGTTTCCCTGGAGGGTCTGCAGGCCGTACTGGAGCGATAGGACAGGTTAAGGTAATAAGGTTGTGATCGGAGGAGCCCAACGGAGAGAAAAGATTAACAGAGTAAGCAGAAGGATTAGTTGTGAGGAAGAGGTCAAGTATGTTGGAGCTCTCTCCAAGGCAGTCAGGGATACGGGTAGAGTGCTGTACAAGCTGCTCTAGGTCATTAAGGATAGAAAAGATGTAGGCTTGTTCACCAGGTGGATCCGTGAAAGGAGAGGAGAGCCAAAGGTGGTGGTGAACATTGAAATCTCCAAGAATGGAGATTTCAGAGAAAGGAGAAATGGACAGAATGTGTTCCATCGTAGAAGTAAGATAGTCGAAGAATTTTTGATAGTCAGTAGAATTAGGGGATAAGTAAACAGCACAGATATATTTAGTCAGAGAATGACAGGAAAGCCGAAGCCAGAGAGTGGAGAATTCAGAAGAATCAAGTTCAGGAACACGAGAGCAAGATAAGTCGTTGCGTATGTATACACAACAGCCACTTTTGGCTTTGAAATGAGTATAGAGAAAGTAGGAGGATACAGAAAAGGGTTTGCTGTCAGTTGCCTCAGACAGCTGAGTCTCCGTTAGAAAAAGAAGGTGAGGGTTAGAGGAGGAGAGGTGGTGCTCAACAGAGCGAAAGTTAGATGAAAGGCCGCGAATGTTGCAGAAATGAAGAAGAAGAGAGTCAGACAGTGGTTCCAGGCACCTCGAGTCGTCACCGGGAGAGGGGCATCGGATGTCCCGTCAACTAACGGCTATTTGCATGGTCGTCTGCCATCGGATGTCTCGTCGACTGACGGCACATCCTCCACCAGATTTCTCGTCGACTGACGGCTATTGGCACAGACGTCCATCGTAGGATGTCCCGTCGACTGACGGCGATTTGCATGGTCGTCTGCCATCGGATGTCCCGTCAACTGACGGCTATTCGCATGGTTGTCTGCCATCGGATGTCCCGTCGACTAACGGCTATTCCCATGGTCGTCTGCCATTGGATGTCCCATCGACTGACGGCTATTTGCACGGTCGTCTGCCATCAGATATCCCGTCGACTGACGGCTATTTGCATGGTCATCCGCCATCGGATGTCTTGTCGACTGACGGCACATCCTCCACCAGATTTCTCGTCGACTGACGGCTATTGGCACAGATGTCCATCGTAGGATGTCCCGTCAACTGACGGCGATTCGCACTGTCGTCTGCCATCAGATGTCCCGTCGACTAACGGCTATTCGCATGTTCGTCTGCCATCGGATGTCCCGTCGACTGATGGCTATTCGCACGGTCATCCATCATAAGATATCCCATCGACTGATGGCTACTTGCACGGTCGTCTGCCATCAGATATCCCGTCGACTGACGGCTATTTGCATGGTCGTCCGCCATCGGATGTCCCGTCGACTGACGGCACATCCGCCACCAGATTTCTCGTTGACTGATGGTTATTGGCACGGACGTCCATCGTAGGATGTCCCGTCGACTGAGAGCAATTCGCATGGTCGTCTGCCATTGGATGTCCCGTCGACTGACGGCTATTCGCACGGTCATCCATCATAAGATATTCCGTCGACTGACGGCTATTTGCATGGTCGTCCACCACCGAATGTCCTGTTGACTGACGGCTATTTGAACGTCGTCGACGGCTATTGGCACGGTCGTCTGCCATCAGATATCCCGTCGACTGACAGCTATTTGCATGGTCGTTCGCCACCGGATGTCCTGTCGACTGACGGCACATACGCCATCAGATTTCTCGTCGACTGACAGCTATTGGCACAGACGTCCATCGTAGGATGTCCCGTTGACTGACGGCTATTTGCACGGTCATCCATCATAGGATGTCCCATCGGCTGACGGCTATTTGCATGGTCGTCTGCCATCGGGTGTCCCGTCGACTGACGGCTATTTGCACGGTCGTCCGCCATCGGATGTCCCATCGACTGACGGCTATTTGCATGGTCGTCCGCCATCAGATATCCCGTCGACTGACTGCTATTTGCATGGTCGTCCGGCAATGGATGTCCCATCGACTAACGGAACATCCGCCACCAAATTTCTCGTCGATTGATGGCTATTGCCACGGACGTCCATCGTAGGATGTCCCGTCGACTGACGGCTATTTGCATGGTCGTCTGCCATCGGATGTCCCGTCGACTGACGGCTATTTGCATGGTCGTCCGGCAATGGATGTCCCATTGACTAACGGAACATCCGCCACCAGATTTCTCGTCGACTGATGGCTATTGCCACGGTCATCCATCATAAGATATCCCGTCGACTAAAGGCTATTTGCATGGTCGTCCACCACCGAATGTCTACGACACCGGATGTCTCATCGACTAACGGCACATCCGCCACCAGATTTCTCGTCGACTGATACCTATTCGCACGGTTATCCATCATAGGATATCCCTTCGATTGACGGCTATTCGCACGGTCATCCACCACCGGATGTCCCATCAACTGACAGCTATTCACACGATCATCCATCACAGCACATCCCGTCAACTGCTGGCTATTCAAACTGTAGCAAGCTGATTTTATTTTATTTCATTTTATTTATTTTTGTGTTGGGGAGTCAGTAGTGGTAAAGGGTCCCGTCCAGTAAGAAAAGGATATCCCCAAAATATATAAAATATCGTCAGGAGATAGCAAGAATGTACCAGTAATAAAAAGGTGTACTTGGTTTTAAGATAATATTTTCCTCTGTTTATCCCACCCTAAGAGAGAGAGAGAGAGAGAGGATGATAAGGTATCTAAAGAGTTAAGACTTTCAATGATCCTTGACCCTGAGCATCATTGCAAAAATCTCTCTCTCTATCTCTCTCTCCAGTTTCATTCTTTTCTCTTGTTTCCTGTTCCGTCATGTGATAGAAGGTCATAGCGCATCATCCCTGTAATTTTCGTCAAAGTCGCACAATTAGTTTTCATGTAAATTTTTAACAGACAGACAGATAGCAGACAGACAGACAAACAAACAGACAAACCGAGTGAAAACAATACTTGTCCCCGATACTCTTTGGGGCAGGTACGGGTAATAATAAAAAATCAATATAATCATGTTCCTTGTTACGTAATCAGGTTCGATGATAAATAATATCTGTTCAACGCTACTTAAGTTTTACATGTCTTAGTAAAGGCTGCGTCACATTAGGCTAAAAGTGCCTAACATGCGAGCAGCTTTTTGAGGCGAAATGGCTAGCAAAGTCGAGTTGACGTCACAAGCGTGTGTTTTTGCGAGCTGAAACGCCTGGCAGTGTCATCTGCCTTGGCGCCTCGTGGTCATTTGTAAACAAACCACCATGGAGTACCCATTCCCTTTTCCTCAGTTTCTGCAGCTTCCAGAGCCACTTGTTTGGAAACAAATCAGACAACCTCCCCACCTGGTCACCCGACGAAAATATAAATGAATAAAAATCACAAGAATTAAATTATATTTACTTAACAATTTTAGCTGAAGTTTCCTTTTGTGAAGAACAGAATATTTTCTCACCAGAAACAAAATTAATATAGGTTCATCTCAGTTCTAATCTCACCAACAAGCTGTGAGCGAAAACTGTTATCCATTTCGCCTCGCAAGAGAAATCGCGCTCACCGTGAGTCAGTTTGGCTAGCGGCTCACAAAACTGGCTAGCATGTTAGCCACTTCCGTCCCAGTGTGACAGCGCCTTAACCCCTTTCTCTCTCTCTCTCTCTTTCCGGTTTTGGGGGTCGATCAATAAACATGGTGAATGCGTCGGATGGTAGCGACGTGGAAACTGAATGTGCCATTAACTTTATCAACCTTAAACACACCCACACACACACAAACACTGACTGCAATCACGCACTCCCTTTCACCCCGTCATGCGGTCTCCCCAGATTGATATACTCGTATACACACAGGTACTCCTCAGGCTCCTTCTCCTCCTCTTAGCACTTTCCCCTCACCCTTGCCTGCATAACTCGCACATTTACTTATCTTTGCCTCCTCTTTGGGTCTCTCCCTGTAAGTTACGTCATCCTCGCACTTACGTGAAATGAGCTTTATCAGTGTGTCGGGTTATGTGATTTATATCTCCGAAAGGTCTTTCTTCTTATTATTATTCTTCCTCTTCTCTCTGTCTCTCTGTCTGTCTGTCTGTCTGTCTCTATCTGTCTGTCTGTCTGTCTGTCTGTCTGTCTCTCTCTCTCTCTCTCTCTCTCTCTCTCTCTATCTCTCACACACACACGCTAGACTATGTTATGAATCTAGGAAGGATTTCTCACCAAAGTGGTTAACTATTTACAGCTGTTTCCACTTACCTGTTTATATGCTGGCGCCTTCTTTATTTACTCTACCGAACGTCCCATGATTACATTTAACACACTGAACTTCTGACAAATCGTAGTAGCTAGCGGGATGAGACCCCTGTTACTCTATCTATCTATCTATATACCTAGGCTGCTTCCCCCAAGGAAAGGGAGGTAGCCGAGACAGGACGACACACTCCCCATTTACTCATCCATTCAAACACATTCATTTGCATCTTAGCCCCAAAGGTGAGAACGGACAGATCCTCACCACACCACACTGCACAAGGGTCAACTGCGCAATGCAATCAGTGACATCCGCAGCAGGGCCCGACAGCAGAACTGGTTTACCCCTGCCACATCATAACAGACCCATCCCCTTACCCGCACCTGACCTGAATAATGCGGGAGAATATCCCCTCAGGGTTGCGCCATCACTTATTCATTCACAATTTCTCTCCATTTATTTCTGTCACGCACAGCCACTCTTCCATGCTCAACAGACATCCCTCTCGCATCCAGCGCTCTCTTCACACTGTCCATTCATCCTGTTCGTGGTCTTCCTCTCAGCCTTACACCTCTCACATCAGATCTAGTTATCTTTTTCACCAATCACTCATTATCCATTCTCTCCATATGCCCAAACCATCGCAACACCCTCTGCTCAACTCTACCAGCCATCTCCCGAACAACTCCAATTCTCCTTCGCACTTCATCATTTCGCACTCGATCCATACGCGTCACTCCACACAGACTCCTCAGACACCACATCTCCATTACATTCAAACTTTTCCTCTCTGCTACACCCATATTCCATGTTTCAGCCCCATATAACGCAGTCGGTACCACAACACCCTCATACAGCCTTCTTTTTACATCCATTCTAAGCGAACGACATCTAAACACTTTTTTCATTCCTCCCAGCACCTTTCCTACTTCATTTATTCTAAACTTCACTTCTGCATCCATTCTTCCATCCACAGCAACATGTGATCCTAGATATTTAAAACACTCTACCTCCTCAAGCAACTCGCCATTCAAAACTATATTCATCCCCCTACTTCATCACTTTACTCTTATTCTCATTTACTTTCAATTTCCTCCTTTCACACACCCTTCCAAACTCCTCTACCAACTGTCTCAATCAGCCACCAGTGCAGTATCATCTGCAAACAGCAGCTGCTTCAGATTCCACTCTCCACCATCAACATTCACCAGACTCAGATCTCCACCTAAAACTCTTGCATTCACCTCCCTTACAACACCATCCATGTAAATATTAAACAACCAAGGCGACATCACACATCCCTGTCACAGCCCCACTCTCACAGGAAACCAATCACTCACAGCATTTCCCACTCTTACACACGCTCTACTATTTACATAAAAACTTTTCACCCCTTTTACTAACCTACCATCAAGTCCATACAATCTTAAAACAGTCCACAAAGCCTCCCTATCAATTCTATCATACGCTTTCTCTAAATCCATAAATGCCCAAAACACATCCTTGCATTTCGCTAAATACTTTTCACATGCTTGTCTCTATAGCAAACACCTGATCCACGCATCCCCTCCCTCTCCTAAAGCCACACTGCTTCTCACCAATCACTCCCTCAGTACCCTCTCTAACTCTCATAATTAACACTCTTACCATACACCTTACCTACAACACTCAACAGACTTATACCCCTAAAGCTAGTACATTTATACTTATCACCCTTGCCTTTATACAACGGGACAACACACGCACTTGCCCAGTCAATTGGCACCATACCTTTCACAAAGCACACATTCAACAATCTTACTAACCAGTCAAAAATAGTCACTCCACCACCCTTCAGGCATTCCCCAGCACACCCATCCATACCTGCAGCTTTCCCTGTTTTCATCTCCTTTACTGCTTTCTCCACTTCCTCCTTCGTGATCAAAGAATCATTCAACTCTCCCAACACATTTATTCCTTGCACCCTTCCATCCGCCACAATCTCAGCCACCCTTTCCTCCTCTACGTTTAACAATCTTTCAAAATACTCTGCCCATCTCTTTCTTACTGCATGCATCTCAATTAACATCCTTCCATCCTCTGCTTTTACTCATTCTTCCTTCCTAGACTCTCCCTTTCGCACCCTTTCCACCTCCTTCCAAAACATTTTCTTATTCTGTTGAAAATTCTCTGTCAGCCGCCTACCCCACCTCTCATCTGCTGCCACTTTAGCATCACGCACAGCCCTTCTCGCCCTATTCCTCTTTTCCTTATACCTTTCATATGACATCTCATCCTTCCTCTGCAGCCACATTTCATATGCACGTCTCTTCTCAGCCACAGCCATACTTACTTCCTCGCACCACCATTCACTTCCTTTACTTACACCACCACCCACACGTCTCACACCACACACCTCTTCTGCATGCCCCGCCACAGCACTCTTAAACAACTGCCATTCCTCCTCTACAATGCCATTTTCCCGATCTTTCACTGTGTTCCACTCATCTTTCAATTTCTCCTGACACTCTATCTTTTTCTCTCTTTTACCCAACTCACTCACTTTCAAAACCTCCCTGCCACACCTAACCCTCCTAGCTCTCACCCATCTCTTACCTACTCTTAACTTTCCCTCCACCAGGTAGTGGTCAGACATACCTCCACCCTCCCCTCTCAGAACTCTCACATCCAACAATCTTCCTATTACATTCCTAGACACAACCACATAGTCCATCAATGCTCTATCAACAACCCTTCCACCCTCCTGCCTCACCCATGTATACTTATAAATATCTTTCTCCTCAAACAGCGTATTTCCAATCACCATCTCTCGCTCAACACACATCGCTATCATTCGTTCCCCATTTTCATTTCTTCCAGGCACACCATGCATACCAACTGCACCTTCAACTGCTACATTTCCCACTCTAGCATTCAGATCTCCCATCATTACCACATTCACATTCGCTCCAAAACTCTGCAGACACTCATCAACATTATTCCAGAAAGACTTCCTCTCTTCTTCATCCCTTTCTCTACCAGGCCCATATGCACTCACAAACACCCACAACTCACGTTCAAATTTCGCTTTCACCCACATCAGTCTCGATGACACCTCCTTCCATTCAATCACACACCGCTGTACTTCCGGACTCACTAACAAGGCCACACCTTCTCTTGCCCTTCCTCTATCAACACCTGACAATCTTCCATTCACACTTCCAAACATAGACTCACCCTTCCCTTTCATCTTCGTTTCACTCAATGCTAACACATCCAACTTTCTTCTCACAAACATTCTCCCAATCTCCTCCCTTTTAGCCTCAATCGTACTACATCCACGCACATTCATAGACCCAATCTTCAGGGTACGGGGATAACTCAATCCCCCATCCCTTTCTCTGGCCTGTCTCATTTTAGGAACTAAAAACAGAGGAGGGGGTCCCTAGTCCCCTCACCCCGCCCCTTTTAGTCGCCTTTTACGACACGCAGGGAATACGGTGGCAGTATTCTTCCTAACACAACCTGGCCGCAGAGTAGTAGTACCACCCCATAGTGCGGCCAGATTGTGTCCCCCCCGCCACAGGGGAGTCTGTTACTCTATTTATTATAAACAATCTTGCTGTATTCCTTGGATTAGACGATTTCTTTTTCCATTATTTTTCTGTTCCTTTTTTTAACAGAAGATAAATAGAGGAAAGAAAAATAAATAAAAAGAATCCAAACATATTCATACAGATAAAATCCATTCCCTACTCTGCCAGAATTTAATTTTGAAAAAAAAAAATAAATAAATAAAAATAAGCCAGACTGCATTAAGCGAAGTTGTGACTTTTCTGACAAAAGGCATCTACCCTTTAAGTAACCCTGGCCATTTATAATTCATTATAGCCACGGTGATGGGACCCAGAGACAGGAAAAGGAAAATTTTAAGGCGGGTAAACTAATCGATCATCCCAGGGTCCAGGGTAAAAGGCCAACATATCCCTCTACCCATCACTCTAGTCTTCTAAATTCCCGCCTCCCTCTCACAAGCAAAAGAATCCACACATTTTAATTTTTTTTGTAGCTACACCACGAAAAGAAGGGCTCGACCTTCACTCCATTCATTTTTCCTTCCCTCTTTCCATGCTCTCTCCTTTTATTCCCTGTCACGTTGAGTCACATGAATCAATCTTGCTCTCTCGTGATACCCTCAGATTTATCTTCCTCTATCCTGTCTATCTCTCTCTCTATCTGTGTGTGTGTGTGTGTGTGTGTGTGTGTGTGTGTGTGTGTGTGTGTGTGTGTGTGTGTGTGTGTGTGTGTGTGTGTGTCCTTGCCTTCCTTCAGTCGCCAAGGATGGTATTCGCGTCCACTGTGGGACCTTTTTTCTAATCACTGTAGTATGATGCCATTTTAAATTTATCTGTAGTACCTCCAGAAGATATAACTTGACTTATAAGAGATTTATCCAAGTGGAGGGGTTAGATAAAGCCTTTATATCGATCTATCTGTCTGTCCTATCTATCAATCAATCTATCTAAATCTGTCTACCTATCATCTATCTACATGTTTTATGTCACCATATATCGCATCAATAACATGAGAGAGAGTATTATCATGCTAGATGCAGAAATATAACGGAAAGAAAGAGGTGCCACAAACTTCCTAAGCTGATGAGAGGACGACCCCAGTGACCTCTCAACCCCAACACATCCATCCTACCGTCTTTTTTTTTTCCCTTTACCAAACACATGATTTTTCACCTCTCCCTAAACTTAGCTTTTCATTCCTCCCACAGTATCACACTTTTCCTGTTACCTTTTCACTTTCCAATCTATCGGCTATTATGGCTTTTCTCTCAGTTACAGAAAAACAAGTATTCTCGTCAGGAAGCTCCATAACACCTTATTCTAAGCGATTTATTTCTTTAGTAACCCTCATTATTTTCTGTCAATTAAATCACGCATATGCCGCCGTACCCAGCTTAAGTAACAAACAAGAAATTGATATTAACTAGCCTTATCCAAAAATAAATCGCTATGGAAGAGGTGCTTGGGAGCTTCCTTCGTTGACCAGAATACGGACCAAAGTCATCCTGGAATGTTAGGAGGAAACTGTGTTGCTTTATTCACGTTCACAAAGGACGTCTTACCTAATTGTAAAAAAAAATATCTAAAAGTCCGAAAAAAAAAAAAAAAAACTATCTCCATCAACCTTGGATTTATTTGAACCCCCCTTTGGCATTTCATTGAGGCTAAAAAGCAGACGATTTTATTCAGCAGAGAGAAATCGGAAAGGTCCAGAGATTGAGGAACTTTCCTAAACCATTCGTTGCTGTGGACTCACCTGGATATTCCGTTGTGGCTCA
The DNA here is from genome assembly GCF_032717465.1 of Coenobita brevimanus. Taxonomy (NCBI): domain Eukaryota; kingdom Metazoa; phylum Arthropoda; class Malacostraca; order Decapoda; family Coenobitidae; genus Coenobita; species Coenobita brevimanus. The sequence goes on from NC_137027.1 coordinate 19,573,741, forward strand.
TACCTGACGATTTTGTTTACGCGAAAGGAATTGCAAATGTCAAGGGAATAAAACCTATCTCCTTTAGGTTCTTACGTGTCATGGAGTCTCTTACATATTTTATTCAGGGTAACTTCAGGTAATTTTGTTTAAATGAGAGAAATCCTACAACAGGTCATATCTCCAGTAAAAAACACTGTCTTATTCCTCTTAAACCTTTCCATGCACGCTTCCACATTTGTCCAGAGTTCTTCTTTCATTCTGTTTGCACGATCTTGTGTTGGCGCATACACACACACAAACAACGGCCCACGTTTGTGTTCCCATTTTCAATCCACCCACGACTACGGCGAGGGGGGATGGGACGACTACGGCGAGGGGGGAGGGGACGACTACGGCGAGGGGAGAGGGGACGACTACGGCGAGGGGGGAGGGGACGACTACGGCGAGGGGAGAGGGGACGACTACGGCGAGGGGGGAGGGGACGACTACGGCGAGGGGAGAGGGGACGACTACGGCGAGGGGGGAGGGGACGACTACGGCGAGGGGGGAGGGGACGACTACGGCGAGGGGGGAGGGGACGACTACGGTGGTGGGGAGGGAGGTGACTACGGCGAGGGTGGAGGAGACGACTACGGGGGTGGGGAGGGAGGGGACTACGGCGAGGGGGAGGGTGGGGACTACGGCGAGGGGGACGGTGGGGAGGGAGGGGACTACGGCGAGGGGGAGGGTGGGGAGGGAGGGGACTACGGCGAGGGGGAGGGTGGGGAAGGAGGGGACTACGGCAAGGGGGAGGGTGGGGAGGAAGGGGACTACGGCGAGGGGGAGGGTAGGGAGGGAGGGGACTACGGCGAGGGGGAGGGTGGGGAGGGAGGGGACTACGGCGAGGGGGAGGGAGGGGATGCGGGTGGGGAGGGAGGGGACTACGGCGAGGGGGAGGGAGGGGATGCGGGTGGGGAGGGAGGGGAAGGGGAGGGAGCAGGAGAAGAAGGAGGGGGAGCTGAAGGGGAAGGGGAAGGGGAAAGGGAAGGGGAAGGGGAGGGAGGAGGAGAAGAAGGGGGCGGAGGTGAAGGGGAAGGGGAAGGGGAAGAGGAAGGGGAAGGGGAAGGGGAAAAGGAAGGGGAAGGGGAAGGGGAAGGGGAGAGGGAAGAGGAAGGGGAAGGGGAAGGGGAGAGGGAAGGGGAAGGGGAAAGGGAAGGGGAAGGGGAAGGGGAAAGGGAAGGGGAAGGGGAGAGGGAAGGGGAAGGGGAGAGGGAAGGGGAAGGGGAAGGGGAGAGGGAAGGGGAAGGGGAAGGGGAGAGGGAAGGGGAAGGGGAGAGGGAAGGGGAAGGGGAAGGCGAAAGGGAGGGGGATGGAGAGAAGGAGGGGGATGGAGAGAAGGAGGGGGAGGGCGAAAAGGAGGGAGAGGGAGAGAAGGAGGGAGAGGATGAGAAGGAAGGGGAGGGAGAGAAGGAGAAAGAGGGCGAGAAGGAAGGAGACGGGGAGAAGGAGGGGGAGGGGGAGAAGGAGGGGGAGGGAAAGAAAGAGGGGGAGGGAGAGAAAGAAGGGGAGGGAGAGAAAGAGGGGGAGGGAAAGAAGGAGGATGAGGGAGAGAAGGAGGGGGAGGAAAAGAAGGAGGGGGAGGGAGAGAAAGAAGGGGAGGGAAAGGATAAAGTGGGAAAGGGAGAGAAGGAGGGAAAGGAGAAGGGGGGAAAAGAGAAAAAGGAAGAAGACAAGAAAGAAGGGGAGAAAAAAGAAGATAAAGGAAAGGATAAAGAAGGTGAAAAGAAAGGAGGGGGAGGAGGAGAGAAAAAAGGAGGGGCGGGGGAGCAAAAGAAAGGAGGAGCAGGAGGGCAAAAGAAAGGAGGAGCAGGAGGGCAAAAGAAAGGAGGGGCAGAAGGGCAAAAGAAAGGAGGAGGAGGGCAAAAGAAAGGAGGGGGCGGAATGCTGCAGAAGATGTTAGGGGGCGGAAAAGGTCTAATGCAAAAGATGGGAAGGGGAAGAGGTAGAGGGGGAGGTGTAGCAGGAAGAGGTAGAGGGGGAGGGGGAACAGGAAGAGGTAGAGGGGGAGGGGGAGCGGGAAAAGAGGGTGAATATAGGTATGGCGGAGGACCCGGAGAGAAGAAAAGACAGCAGCAAAAACGGATGAGGAAACAAAGGGATGTGGAAAAAGGTCAAATGAATAAGAAGCAAAGAAAAGAAGAAGAGAGGAGACAAAGGAAGGAAATGGACGAGGAAGAGAGAAAAAGGATAGAAGAGGAGAGAAAGATGCTTGAGATTGTTAGAAAACAAAAAGAGGGAAAGAAGGAAAAGGAAACGAAGAAGAAGGGAAAGGGGCAGGAAAAAAAAAGATACGAAGAAAGGAAAGGGTCAAAAAGAAAAAGATACAACGAAAGGAAAGGGTCAGGAAGAGGAAGGGAAGGGACCGAAGGATGGAGGAGAGCAAAGGAAACCGAGGCCGGCGAGGGAGGGGGAGGAGGGGAAGGGGGCGAAGGATGGAGGAGCGCAGAAAGGGACGAAACCAGCGAAGGAGGGGGAGGGGAAGGGGACGAAGGATGGAGGAGCGCAGAAAGGGCCGAGACCCGCGAGGGACGAGGAGGAGCCGATGGGGGGGAAGGAGCCCGGAGCGCAGAAAGGGTCGAGATCAGTGAAGGAGGGGGAGGAAAGGAAGGGGGCAAAGGATGGAGGAACGCAGATAAGACCGAGACCAGCGAGGGAAGGGGAGGGGGCGAAGGATGGAGGAGCGCAGAAAGGGCCGGGACCGGCGAGGGAGGGGGAGGAAGGGAAGCGGGCGAAGGATGGAGGAGCGCAGAGGCGGCCGAGACCGGCGAGGGAGGGGGAGGAAGGGAAGGGGGCGAAGGATGGAGGAGCTCAGAGGAGGCCGGGACCGGCGAGAGAGGGGAAGGAGGCGATGGGGGCGAAGGATGGAGGAGCGCAAAGGAGGCCGAGACCGGCGAGGGAGGGGGAGGAAGGGAAGGGGGCGAAGGATGGAGGAGCGCAGAGGAGACCGAGACTGGCAAGGGAGGGGAAGGAAGGGAAGGGGGCGAATGATGGAGGAGCTCAGAGGAGGCAAAGACCTGCGAGGGAGGGGAAGGAGGTGATGGGGGCGAAGGAACCAGGAGTGAAGAGGAGGCCGAGACCTGCGAGGGAGGGGAAGGAGGTGATGGGGGCGAAGGAACCCGGAGTGAAGAGGAGGCCGAGACCTGCAAGGGAGGGGGAGGAAGGGAAGGGGGCGAAGGATGGAGGAGCGCAGAGGCGGCCAAGACCGGGGAGGGAGGGGAAGGCGAAAAAGGATCGTGGAGCGATGCAGTCTAAAGGAGGGAAAAAAGAAAAATATAAAAAGGATCAGACAAATAGGATTTCGAGGTGGCTAACCATCTCCTATGCAACAGTATCCACTCTAGGCGGTGTCTCACTCCTGTTAACAGCATGGAGGTGAAAGAGCGGGGAGTGGACGTCCATCGTAGGATGTCCCGTCGACTGACGGCGATTCGCATGGTCCTCTGCCAACAGATGTCCCGTCAACTAACGGCTATTCGCATGGTCGCCTGCCATCGGATGTCCCGTCGACTGACGGCTATTTGCACGGTCGCCTGCCATCGGATGTCCCGTCGACTGACGGCTATTTGCACGGTCGTCTGCCATCGGATGTCCCGTCGACTGACGGCTATTCGCATGGTCGCCTGCCATCAGATATCCCGTCAACTGACAGCTATTTGCATGGTCATCCGCCATCGGATGTCTCGTCGAATGACGGCTATTGGCACAGACGTCCATCGTAGGATGTCCCGTCGACTGACGGCTATTTGCACGGTCGTCTGCCATCGGATGTCCCGTCGACTGACGGCTATTCGCATGGTCACCTGCCATCAGATATCCCGTCGACTGACGGCTATTTGCATGGTCATCCACCATCGGATGTCTCATCAAATGACGGCACATCCTCCACCAGATTTCTCGTCAACTGACGGCTATTGGCACAGACGTCCATCGTAGGATGTCCCGTCGACTGACGGCGATTCGCACGGTCGTCTGCCATCGAATGTCCCGTCAACTAACGGCTATTCGCATGGTCGTCTGCCATCGGATGTCCCGTCGACTGATGGCTATTTGCACGGTCGTCTGCCATCGGATGTCCCGTCGACTGACGGCTATTTGCACGGTCGTCCGCCATCGGATGTCCCGTCGACTGACGGCTATTTGCACGGTCGTCCGCCATCGGATGTCTCGTCGACTGACGGCACATCCTCCCCCAGATTTCTCGTTGACTGACGGCTATTGGCACAGACGTCCATCGTTGACGGGACATCAGATGGCAGACGACCATGCGAATCGCCGTTAGTTGACGGGACATCCGATGGCAGACGACCATGCTAATCGCCGTCAGTCGACGGGACATCAATGCGATTCGCATGGTCATCTGCCATCGGATGTCCCGTCAACTAATGGCTATTCGCATGGTCGTCTGCCATCGGATGTCCCGTCGACTGACGGCTATTTGCACGGTCGTCTGCCATCAGATATCCCGTCGACTGACGGCTATTTGCATGGTCATCCGCCATCGGATGTCCCATCGACTGACGGCACATCCTCCACCAGATTTCTCGTCGACTGACCGCTATTGGCACAGACGTCCATCGTAGGATGTCCCGTCGACTGACAGCGATTCGCACGGTCGTCTGCCATCGGATGTCCTGTCGACTAACGGCTATTTGCATGGTCGTCTGCCATCAGATGTCCCGTCGACTAACGGCTATTTGCATGGTCGTCTGCCATCGGATGTCCCGTCTACTGACGGCTATTTGCACGGTCGTCTGCCATCGGATGTCCCGTCGACTGACGGCTATTTGCACGGTCGTCTGCCATCAGATATCCCGTCGACTGACGGCTATTTGCATGGTCGTCCGCCATCGGATGTCTCGTCGACTGACGGCACATCCTCCACCAGATTTCTCGTCGACTGACGGCTATTGGCACAGACGTCCATCGTAGAATGTCCCGTCGACTGACGGCGATTCGCATGGTCGTCTGCCATCGGATGTCCCGTCAACTAACGGCGATTCACATGGTCATCTGCCATCGGATGTCCCGTCGACTGATGGCTATTCGCACGGTCATCCATCATAAGATATCCCATCGACTGACAGCTATTTGCACGGTCGTCTGCCATCAGATATCCCGTCGACTGACGGCGATTCGCACCGTCATCCATCATAAGATATCCCATCGACTGACGGCTATTTGCATGGTCGTCCACCACCGAATGTCCTGTTGACTGACAGCTATTCGAACGGTCGTCCATCATAGGATGTCCCGTCGACTGGTGGCTATTCGCACGGTCGTACGCCACCAGCTGTTCGCACGGTCGTCGTCTGACGGCTATTCGTAAGGTGGTTCACCACCGGATGTCCCATCGACTGACGGCTATTGGCACGGACGTCCATCGTAGGATGTCCCGTCGACTGAGAGCTATTCGCATGGTCGTCCGCCATCGGATGTCCCGTCGACTGACAGCACCTGTTCTCATATCAAATCCCAATATGTAACTGACACTATTATAAACTTCACTTCATCAAGTTTTGATTGCTCATTATATAAACAAAATTGTCAAAATATTACCAAATATATTTGTGTAGTTTATCGCTCTCCCAATGCTTCTTCAGAACGTAGTGTATTTGGTTTCATATCCACTCAGTTGAGTAACCTTAACCTTGCCCTTAGCACCGAAATTACTATTTTGGGTGATTTTAACATACATAATGTTGAATGGTTATTACATTCTGCCAGGACTGACGACGCTGGTCTAGAGTGCGAGCTGTTTACAGAATCGTTTAATCTCACCCAGCTGGTAAAGCAACCAACCAGAATACCTGATAATACTGACCATAATGCCCATCTCTTGGATTTATTCTTGACAAATAATCAAGATCAATACAGGATAGAGGTACTATCACCACTTGGATCCTCTGACCACAATCTCATCAAAGCCTTATTAGTTAACCCTCCCATACCTCCCAGTTCTGAACCTGTCAGGGTGACTCGATGGCACTTTGATAGGGCAAACTGAGATGGATTTAGAAATTATCTTGCTGACATTCCACGGCAGTCTTTCTTCTCTAGTGATCCCAATTCTACCCAGTCCCACATTTGCGACTTCATACTAGCTGGTATGGATTTATTCATACCAAGTCAACAGTTCACTAAAAGATCAAACTCTCCAACATGGTTTGATGGCAACTGTGCCAGAGCAACAGCCCAAAAGTCATTAGCATATAACTCTTACTTAAAATAAAAAACATCTGAATCACTCTCCCACTTTAAAATTGCTGGAAATCAAGCTAAAGCTGTATTAAATCTATCTAAATCAAACTTTCTTCAAAAGCAAGCATCAAAACTACTTAACAACCCTAATGACAAAAGAATATTCTGGTCAACTCTTAATTCTTTCAATAATAACTTTAACAAGTCATCTTCCATTCCCCCACTAAAATCTTCAGTTGGCAACATTACAAATGACCCACGTGGGAAAGTAGATATCTTTGCCAGTACATTTGCCAGAATCTCTACCATAGACGATACCAGCCTCTGTTCTAGCTAAATTATTCAGACTATGCATATGTACTTCTTTATTCCCAAATTCATGGAAAGAAGCCAATATTCACCCAATTCCGAAGAAAGGAAGTTCCTCTGACACCTCTGATTACAGACCAATAGCTGTCACATCTTCTCTTGGTAAGGTATTAGAAACTTTAATTAATAAGCACATTGTTAAACATCTTGAATCCAACAACTTAATTAGTGATAGACAATATGGTTTTCGCCACGAAAGATCCACCATTGACATACTCAAGCTCCTAACTCATACCATTCATCAATCAACTAATCTACATGGAGAAACTCATGCAGTAGCTCTTGATATTTCTAAAGCTTGCGACAGAGTATGGCACTGTTCCCTGCTGTCCAAACTCCCTTGCTACGGACTAACGTCTTTTGTTCCTTTGATTTCTTCATATCTTAGTGACAGGAATATAAGAGTAAAAGTAGATGATGTATATTCCAATTTCCACTCAATTAACGGCAGCGTGCCGCAGGGATCAGTTCTGGTGCCAACCCTATTCCCGGTTCATATCAATGATCTCTTATCTGTCACCCACAATCCCATTCACTCATATGCAGATGACTCAACACTACACAGTTCATTCACACTCAGACCCCCATTTACAAAGTCCAATATCTCTACCTCTCAACTCAGTACAGCCATCTCCATAAATCAAGATCTATCTACGATCAGTGAAAGGGGACAAAACAACCTTGTCTCTTTTAATGCTAGTAAAACTAAATATATACAGTTTACTAATAGACAGATATTGCCAGATTCGTACATTACCTTCAGTGCTACTAATATTCCCATATCTAAAAGTATTGAAATTCTTGGCGTCTCACTTAACAATCCCCTCAGCTGGACCTCTCATGTCAGATCACTTGCTAAAACCGTCTCGAAGAAACTTGGATTATTGTACAGAGTCCGAAACTTCTTCGCTGATGAGCATTTAGTTCTAATTTATAAGAGTCATGTGCACTCTCAGCTTGAATATTGCTCACCCTTGTGGAATGGTTGTGGAGAGGTTGCATTAAAACAACTATACAAAATTCAGAACAAAGCTGTTGGAATAATTAACAACCCTGCCATTACAAATAAATTACCTCCCCTGCAAGTAAGAAGGAATGTTGCCTCCCTTGCATTATTTTACAGATATTTTTTTGGCAATGCTCAGACGAAGTTGCGTCCATGGTGCCACCTCTCCATGCCTTCCCTCGTGCTACACGGGCATCTGGTAGCGCTCATGACTGGAATGTCACTCAACCATATTGCAAAACATCTGCCTATCAGAATTCTTTCATTCCTCGGACTGCATCTCTCTGGAACTCGCTTCCCCAGAGTTGTTTTCCTCCAAATTTCAACCCACAACTGTTCAAGTCTAACTGTTACAGATATTTTATGAACAGAGGACACCAGTAATCTGGTGTATGGATTATTTTTTTTTATTCATTTGTTTTTCCTTCCTCTGTTCTGTTATTTAAAAAAAAAAAAAAAAAAAAAAGACAGGTGAACCACTGTCGTTGATGCACAAACATGTGATCTGCTGTTCATGGCGTAGCAGTCATTACGGCCATCTCCACTTCTCGTCAGTACCCAAGTCTGAGTGCACGCAGTTGTCGAGAAGAGTGTGTGTGGGGGGGGGGGAGGCGACAGTGAACAGGATACTGAGGTTGTGATTCAGATTGCTTAACACTTACACGTCCTTCACACCAGTGTAGAGTTAACAGTAATCCGACATAAAGATCATGTAATACAGCTGGTAAGGCATCTCTCCACCCACCCATTAGCCCACCCCAGTATTGCCACCTATGTTCTGGAACCCAGTCCATCCCCCCCCCTCGTAAATAACGTCGTTTACATCGGTACCATACAGCTATTAACGAGAATCATAGACACGAATCACTACTGTTAACTATTATATATTGTGGCAAGAGAAAATGCCTCCCTCCGCCTCCTTTGCTTTCGATATCACAGTCATCATCCAAGATGTTACTACGTGAACGCAACAAGAATAGCTCCCAATCGCTATAACAACAGGTGTGACGTCAGGCAAACATTCAAGGGGCGTTTCATATATCACCATGTGATGACACAGTCGTCACCATACACTAATGATGCAGGATCTGTGTAAAGTGCCACCCCGTGCGAAGTAGGTCGTCCTATAGGTGATATAACATGCCGGTAGACTGAATAACGCTGAACGGCCTGACTATCAAATACCCTAATCAACGTTAAGTTATAGCTGATTTGGCAACATGTCACCAGCGTATCATTTATCCATCCCATCCTAGCTTCCTGCCACAGTCCACTTCCCCCTACCCCATTACTCGCCTCCTGAAGAGCCCCTCCTCCCACCAACCAGACCACTATTGTCCCCTCCTCACCCACCTCCCTCCTCCTTTCTCCCAGGCGCCCCACCCTGCCTCTAATTGTGACACCACCTTTTACGAAATAGCGTCGATTAAAAAGGTCGACCAGTCTCAGATTCACGGTCAGCAAGGAGGGGGGTCACTGTACTTTTGTGATTATTATGAAAGGTGCGGAAATGCAGATAATGTTATGATGGCTTATATACTGGCCGTCGGTAAATGTTGTATGGTTCGTGATGTTTCTCGGGAGTCACACTTACGAAACCTGTGAGTTACATGTGAATAAAAAAAATATGAACGGTATGAATTTTTTAAATTTTCATATTCACAAAACGTTTTTTTCTGTATACTGTCAGGCGAAACACTGTACCACCAGTAACTGCGCAGAGCAGCAATGATCACCGCCTATGGTTCGTCCTAGCGACCGAACGGAACCTGGTGAAGTTCCATACCCATATGTGTTACTATAGTAGATGCGGAGAGCTTTACACCACCTCGCTGGTGGACGGGGTGTTTCAGTTTGATATGTCCGCAAATGTGCATACAAACATTCATACATATATATACATACATACATTCTTATACACATGCATAAAGAGAGAGAGAGAGAGAGAGAGAGAGAGGTAGCGCTACTATAGTCGCGGCGCGCTACTTTGAGGTTGTTGTTATCGTGCCCTGGCAACTACCATTCAAAAGTGCGTCTGATTTCGTGTATAATATGAGACGCATGTGATTCGTCTGTAATATGCTCGTGTATAATAATATTCGTGTATATATTCGTGCATAATAATACGATTCGTGTATAATATGATACGAAATCGGACGCACTTTTGGATGGTAAGCTGCCAGGGTACGATTATGACAACCTCAGAGTCGTGCGCCGCGACTATAGAAGAAAGTGTTATTGATTGGTAAAGTGTTGGTAATGAGGGAGTGAAGGTAGTTACATATGCCTGTCTCAGTATCTGTCTGTCTCCCTCTCCGTCTGAGTGCATGTTTGTCCCTGCCTGTCTGTTTGCATGACCGTCTACCTAATTGTGTGTTTGCCTGTTTGTCTGTCTGCCTGTCTGTGTTTGCCAGCGTGTCTAGTTGCTTGGCTTGTTAATGATACTCCCCCCCTCCTCTCTCTCTCTCTCTCTCTCTCTCTCTCTCACACACACACACACACACACTGCCTCACCTTCCTCCTCCTCTCTTTCAACCTCTCTAGTCATTTACCTCTTTCTCTCTTTCCCTCTCTCTCCCACCACATCTCTTTCCCATTCTCCCCTCCCTAGTCGCTCTCTTCCCCTCCTCCCTCCCTCCCACACTCCTCGCTCTCCCTCTCCTTTCTTTCTCCATCTTTCCTCTCTCCCTCGTACCATCTTTCTCCATTCCTCCTTATTTTTACTTCCTCTCTCCCTCATTTCCTCCTCCCTCTCTTACTCTCTCCACTCTCTCCCCTTTCCCTTACCTCTCCCTCCATCCTTCTGATTTTCCCTCTCTTCTTTCCCCTCTTCCTCCTTCCACATCACTATCTTCTCTCTCCTTCCCTCCCTAATCACTTTCCTCTCTCCCTCCCCCTTCTTCATTCCTGCTCTTTCCCTCTTCCTCCCGCGACCTCTTTCATTTTTTCCCTCTCCACTTTATCCTTCCCAAATCATCCTTCCCCCTCCTTCCTTACCTTCCCCTTCCCTCCCTCTTTTTCTCTTCCCACATCTTCCCTTCTCCCTCCCTCTCTCCGTTCCTGTTCCTAATTTCTCTCCTCTTCCTTCCTCTCTTCTCCATATCACATCTTTTGCTTATCTCCATACCTCCTTATTCTTCCCTAACCTCTCTCTCTCTCTCTCTCTCTCTCTCTCCTCTCTCCCCCTTGCCCTGCACAAGATATACTCTCTTCTCCATATCATCTCTTTTTCTTATCTTCATTCCTCCTTATTTTTCCCTAACCTCTCTCTCTCTCTCTCTCTCTCTCTCTCTCTCTCCTTCCCTCCTGCCCTGCACAAGATATACCCCCCACGTAAAGCGGGCTAATACCTCCATATACAACAGTAATTTCCAAAAACGCTTTGTTAGACTGATTTAAAATGCTGTTACAACGGGGATACAATAACTAACCAGCCCCCCACCCCCACCCTCACCCCACCTCACCCCTCACCTCGAATCACCCCCCAAACTCACACTAACGATGGCTTAAGTTTCCCCCACCCCCCACCCTTACCCCCACTGGCCGCCCACTCTCACTGACCTCTACCTCCACTCGCCCCTCTAGCCCCCACCTCACCCCAATCCAACCCCCAACTCATGTTATCATCCCATAACCCCATTCCCCATAGCATCATCCTCACCTACCCACCCCACAACACCCATACCATTTCCTCACCCGACCACAATTCACCCATTCAAACCTCACCATCAGCACTTCTTCCCCACACACCACTTCCTTCACCTCCACCCCATCACCCCTTGTGTCTCCCATCACCCACACCCACACCCTCACCACCACCCCCACTAACCCACCCACCCACATACACCATCACACCCACCCAACCGCCCACCCAACCTTACCCATCACCTCGACACATCCCACCACCCTCACTCACCTTATCCATCACCCCATCCCACCGCCACCCATACCCCAGCCCTCCCTATCCACAGCCACCCCAGCCCTCCATCTCCACCCATATCCCAGCCCTCCCCATCCACACCCCGACCCTCCCATTATATAAATCGGTCTAAAATATGCACAAAGCCGTGTATATCAGCGTGACTGCCACTACACTCGCTATTTCACTCCTACCCATCAATACACCCTGCCCAGGTATAGTCGTGGGGTGGATATTACTCCCAGATGGATCGGTGATGGACGAAATATTTACAGGGCAATACTGTACTCCGTCATACTTAAATATTCACTGAGCAATATCGCACTCTTGTCATGCTAGTAAAATCTGGTACCTGACGAAATATTTACGAGTCAATATCGGCTTAATATTTACCGAGCAATATTTTCCCTCTACGATACGGCTCAATATTCGGTACTTTCTCAATTTTTTACTGGGCAATATCTTCCTCCATCCTACTATCAGTATCGGCACTTGCTCTAATATTTACCCAGCAATGTCTTCCTCCTCGCTCCATACTTCTATGATTCAGTACTTGCATAAATATTTCACCGGGCAAAATCTTCCTCTTCACGGCATCTCGCTTCTTGCCAGAATATTTACCGAGCCATTCCTTTCCTTACTGATATTTTGTACTCGTTGATGGTACCGACTTTACCACCTCTCTCTCTCTCTCTCTCTCCCTCTCTCTCTCTCTCTCTCTCTCTGTGCTACTGCTGTGGCTTGGGAATTAATATTATTTTTCTCTTAACAACAATAGCAGACATATTTCTTTAAAACTACGCTACATTAATCTGAGTAAATGAAAATCCACTCTCTTTTCTTAACATTGTAACGGCTAATCTCCTTCTCAACAAATAAGCAAATAAATAAGTAAATAACTTAAAGGATAAAGGTGCTATATTGAGACCGAAATAATAATAATCAATGTCCATCTTTCATTTTAAGTAACACAGACCGAAAACCTTTAAAATAATAATAATAACAGTAATTGCAAGTGGATTTTTAAAACATATCTTTCAGTCTTTTGCCATAGTAAACGGCTGCAGCCAAGGTGTGTAATAGGGGAAGGAGATCCCCGGCTCAGGCCTCCAGACACACTCGAGAGACCACGGGCAACGTGAGTCCTCCTCTAGCCTCTTTCCCTTCGGGGAGCCCTTCGTCGCCATCCGGGAATATAGCCCCGGATGAGACATTAGAGTGGTGGCAAGGCCCGATATCGGACCTACCGCCCACACCCGGGAGTTCCTTGTTCCTGCCAGAGCCCCGTAGGAGATGCTGCCGCAGTCCAGTCCTGACGGCGCCTCTCCCTCTTGGTACCCGCAGTCCCAGGACGCCCAGGCCCGACTCCACAACCCACGACGAAGGCGATCCAGGCTCCCTCACTCCCCGGAGTCAGAGGAAACAGGCCCGACTGCTCCGGTTATTCGGTCCCAGTCCTGAGGGCCACCTATCAGGTCGAGGCCCCCAGACCACAGGGCCTCCCTGCACCCCACCGGCGCGGCCCTAACACGAGGGCCGCCTCTCAGGTCGAGGCCCCCAGACGGGAGAGCCTTCCTGTATCCTAAGTGCAACAGTGATAGTGACTATACCCAGGAAACAAGGGGAAACAGTGACAGTGACAGTAACCAGGAGAACAGTGACAGTGCCTACGCAGGAGAATATAGTAAACAGTGGCCCACTAGAATCTAGTGCTATCAGGGCAGAAAGTGCATCTTTGTGAATTGTTTTAGTCCCTCTCCACATTAAGGAACCAGGGAGTTTTCTGTGAGTCTAGAGGTAGGAGCGCGGGCGAGTCGAAAAATAAGTGTACGTGTCTCCGTGACCAGGTGACAGTGTCGAGTGTCGCTATCCGCACCCTACCTCTTTTATAGTCATATCCCTGAACCAGACTCTCAATCTCGGTATTCTTACAGTGAACAACTCTATTTATATATTACCTCCAAGTGACATAAGAATCCCATTAAAGAACCTAAAGTGAACAACCCTATTTATATATTACCTCCAAGTGACATAAGAACCCTATTAAAGAATACTCACAATCTCCCTGTGTAATAATGATAGTGCATATGATCATTCTGTGAAGCCAAGTGTTAATTCTGTATCTCTGTGTCTCTGTATCCTAAATATCATTCTATGTGTACTGTTATGAGTAGGACCTAGGTAATAGATGTGATACGGTATACTGCCTGGTTTTTATGTCCTGTTCCTTTGTTAGTGCTTTACTTCCGGTCTAGAAAGAGGACCCCGCTTCAGTAGCTAGTGTTTTTACGACGAGAAGTCGCCTTAAAAACACAGCATTACAGGTACAATAAGCAATTTTAATGAATAGCCTACAACTGGCAGAGCAGAGTATTATACGACAGATGAAGAGTCCTTGGGCAGATTTGTAGGAGAAATGGAGAAAATATGCAAGGAAGGATTGGCAAATAGAATGGAAACGTTGGAAAAGGCAGTGAAGAAAACAGCAGACAAAGTACTGTTGAAAACTTATAAAAGAAGAAAAGATAAAACATATAAGAATGTAGAACCCCCCTGGATGAATAACACCATCAGAAGAGAAATAAACAAAAGAAACGAAATAAACACATAGGAGAAATGACAAGGACGAAGAAAAGAAAAAAAATCCTACTGAACAGATATGAGGCACAAAAACGTAAAGTACAAGAATGTATCAAACAAGAAATAACTATATATGAAAAGAAAAAAACAAAGGAGGTAAAGGAGAGTTCTGATAAGAGCAGAAAGATATGAGAATTAATTAATAAATTAAGGGGAACTGAGCCAAAAGAGAACAAAGAAGTAGAATTGTATAACACAGAGGGAGATAGGCCAGACCCAGAAGCAGCAACAGAGGAACTTATAGGTTACTGGAAGGGAATATACCAAAATCACCAAAACCAAATAAATAAAGTGTGGAATGAAGAGCAAGCGGAAGGACGCCAGAGAACTGGAAAATCTTCAACACAAAAATGCTACCGAAGAAAACGAAACCAACAGCCAAAGATTTAAGACCTATTGCTCTACTAAACATAGCATACAAACTATTCATGTCTAGATTAAAGAAAAATTGGAGAAACAGATCAACCAAAACAAACTAAATAATGACGTGCAAGCGGGCTTCACGGCAGGAAGAAGAATATAGGACAATTTATTAATTCTTGAATACTGTATAGAGCAAAGTTATAAAAATAAAATTACCACTGATAGTAGCAGCAATAGATTTTTCAAAAGCGTATGACTCAATAGAACGGGAAGAAATTATAACAGCCCTAAAAAATTTGAAAACCCACGAAAGCCTAATTGACATCATAAGTGAGATATACTGCGGGGATAAAACCAGGATAAAATTAAACCAAAATGTAGAACCGGTAATCGTTCGTTCTAAGATTTCCTGCAACTATATTGCAGGCCGGGCCATACATTAGCCCGGTACAACCGGTAATAGAAATCTCCAGTGATATAAGGCAGGACTGCACAGGTTCAACCCCCCTTTTTAAACTTGTAACATTTAAAATAATCCAAGAACTAGAAAGTACAGGCCTAGGCTACAGAGATGACAGTATAAAAATAAATACTCTATTTTACGCAGATGATGGCCTACAATTTTCACAATCAATGACAGAAGCCAAGACAAACATAAGAAGGTTAATAAATGTAGCCAGGGAATGCGGGCTTGAAATAAATAAAGCAAAAAGCAAATTATTATATTCAATATGGATCGGCAACCAGAAAAAATTGAAGATATAGAAGTAGTTACATCTATAACATACCTGGGAGTAGAAATAACAACCCCAAAAGACCTTCAAAAAACACAGGCAAAACATAATAAACAAAGCCCATAAACTAGCCAATACAAGTTACTCAGTGATGGCAAAAAGTTGCAACAAGCTACTCATAGGTAAGACATTCTGGAAGAGCCTTGCATCACCTAGCATCTTGTATGGAGCGAGTATAATAGCATCTAGGCAAGAAGAAATAAACAAGCTACAAAGAACTGAAAACTCGGTTGATAGATCTATTCTAGGGGCAGCAAAATATACAGCAGAAACTGGCTTAAGAGGAGAAATAGGAGCATCCCTAATGATAACTAAAATGATGAAAATGAAACTAAATTACATGGAAAATATCCTGAAAAGAGAAAACAGTCTGGTTTATGAAATAACAAAAATAATAAAAGGAGGTAAGGAGAACAGGTGGATGAAAGAATGTCAGAAAGGCCTAAAAGAAATGAACATAAATTTTGGCAAGCTGGAAAACATCAGCAAAGATGAAATAACAACAAGACTACATGCCTGGGACACAAAAGTGTGGAGAACAGAAATGGGAACATAAAGTACACTAAGAGGGGGATTAATCCCCGAGCTATACCTCATCAGATCATATAGCCCTGCTAAGGTTACAGGAGAGCGCTGCCCCTCCCAGCACAGCAACCAACGGGCGGGGCGCGAACTCGCAACCTCTCGATCACAACCCGACACCCTACCACCGAGCTACCGCGCTTCCCATAACAGGACACTAAGAATATACAGAAAATGGAAGACAGAAGTGTGTGGGGAAGATATGAAGTATAATAACACACCAGCCTCTATTACTTTCTTCAAGTACCGCACCAATACATTGAAATTAAATGATAGAAAAAGGCACTCGCCAAAAGAAACAAAGTGCATAATGTGTGGACACGAGAATGAGGCTATAGAACACTTGATATTAGATTGTCAGGTATACAGGGAAGAAAAAGAAATACTACCAGAACTACAACAGCCATACATAGAAAGTAAAGAGGATATTTTAGGACAGCTCTTCTTTGTAGTGGAAGATTTTGAAAGAATAAAACAATTCACACGCAAATGCTGGAAAAAGAGAGAGAAAAAAATCAAGGAGCTCAGCAACGAATAAATTGGGAAACCAAGAGATACTACAAGCTGGGCCGCTGCAAAGGCTATCCCTCTACCAATCATCGCATCGCAGCACTTGGCGCCGCCTGACAGCCTCTTCGTTTTGTGTTAATCCATTTTTATGCCTCGTCTGTGTACTGCCATCGCTTATCTCTGTGATATGGGTCTTATCAGCGGTCTCACAGAGCTACCTTACACTTGCATACACTAGCAGGCTTCGTAGCACCTTTTCCTAAGCCATTTATGCCGTACATTACACATTAACATTTTCCTGTATGCCATTTGTATCGCTTTAATACTAACA
>NC_137027.1:19592973-19620473 GCF_032717465.1 Coenobita brevimanus
GACGGGAGGAAGGAAAGAGAGAGAAATAAAGAGAGAGTAAATAGGAAAAGGACAAGGAAAAAAGAGGAGAGGACTGGATGATGTGGACGAAAGGAGAGGGAAAGAGGATGAGAGGAGGGAGGAGGAGGAAAAGAGGAAGGAGAGAGGAAAAAAAAAGAGGAAAAAAAAGGAGAGGAGTAGATCTGGAGAGGAAAGGAGGGGGAAGTGGACGAGAGGAGGGAGGAAAGAGGAAGAAAAGGAGAGGAAGAGGGATTGGAGGAGGAAGTGAAGGAAGAGACGACTGGCTTCCCATCCTCCCTTCCTCTCCATTCCTAAATCAAATCACCCTTAACCCCTTCCACATGACGACTTATTTTTTGTTTTATTCTCGTTATTTTCAAACTTTTTTTTTCTGATTAGACTTCTCGAACTGATGGGGTTTTAGCCTTCATTAACCCCTTCACTGCTAGGACTCTCTCTCTCTCTCTCTCTCTCTCTCTCACAAAGGCCATTTTCCCTCACTAATACTCTAGTTTTCCTGCATTAATTTATTCCCTGAGCAATATTTTTCTCCACCTACATCTCTTTCTAAGTTTTATTTTTCCCTAACAAATAATTTTTTCCTCCTAGATCCTTCTTTCCTACGATTAATTTTCCCCTAACCTATTTTTTCCCTGTCTACTGCATTTTCCCTCGACTAATATTTCTCCCCGACTTGGTACTTTTTCCCTACACACACACACACACACACACACACACACACACGTAATAATTCACCCATCAGCGCTCCTACACTACACTCTACATATATATATATGGTGATTTAGGCAGCTTAATCCTTCCAACAATACTGTCAATAACGTCACATATTTACACACAACATAAAACAACAAAATCACCAACTCGAATTTCAACCGTTATCTCGGACACTTCTTGGAGAATTAGTAGCATCCCTTCCTCGGCGATTTATTTTTCTTGCTACACCTTAATATCCTCTAATATGGTGTAAATACAAACTACGACTGTATTAAAGAATATAAATAACGTCCAAGAGTACAGGAAGGTGCAATATGCAAAATAAATTGTTCAGGAAAAGATGCTAAGAATCCTTCCATTTCAACGCGATAACGGCTTAATTTTCAACCCCGACTTGGGAGGCTTCGTAAGACCTCTTCCTCAGCGACTTATTGTGCACATTACACCTTAATATTCTATTGTAGGTTACTGAGGCAACTGTGCCGAGATTTAATATTAAGCCGTATTCTCTCATATAGGAGATTTCGTAACATTTTCTTCTCGGCGAACTATTTTGCACACTCAACCTTAATATCCTCTTGTGTGCGATTGATGCAAACTATGGCGGTATTAGCAAAGTATAAATATACAAGCCAACAGAAAGGCCTAATTTGAAAATGAATCGCTAAGGAAAAAGTGATGCGAAGCCCACCATTCCAGCGATATTCCAGATTAATTTTCATCTAACTTTGATCGTTCCGTAACACTTTCTCTTCAGCGATTTATTTTGCACCATACACATTAATATTCTCTTCTATGTTACTCTGACTTGCAACTGTGCCGAAATTAAAACTTCAGCCGTAATCTCTCATAGGAGATTCCGTAGTGCCTCTTCCTCGGCGATTACTTGGCGCATATACCATAAAATCCTGCAGTTTGTTATAAATGGAATCAACGTCGATTTTAAAAGTGATAGATTACACCAAGAACAATATTAATGTGTAATATGCCCAATTAATTACCAAGGAAGTGGTACTACGAAATCCGCCACATTAAGGCCGATATTTTCAAAACTTGGCGCCCTGACAGGTGACATGAGAAGGTATAAGATACGTACGAGGGCTGACTAACCTCACGGAAAGGGCTGTTAAAGCCAGCGCCCAGAGTCACACACACACACACACACACACACACACACACACACACACACACACAAATCCATCGCAGCTCAGTGATAACAATGATAAACAAGTACGTAAGAAAAGTGGGCTGGTGGAGGGGGGAAGAAAAGGATGGTGGGATGATGAGGGAGACGATGATGAGGGAACCAAATACACAGCCTACATCACCATTAACTACACTATAAGCAGTCATCATCATTGCCACAGTCATCATCATCATCATCATCATAATCTACTATATGACCTTATTAAGAACGTAAAGGCCGAAATGGGAAAAATACTAAACATACTGAAGAGAGAGAGAGAGAGAGAGAGAGAGAGAGAGAGTCATTATTCTTGCTCAACACTGTGGGTTTGGTGGTCACTGGAGAACACTGTAATATTATTCATGCACTTTTGGCAGACCTGAGAGTAACTCCTTCACTTCAAACGTCATATTATTATTTATTGCTAAGTACCGCCAGGCGATTTGCTTCTGTTTGGGGGAGATGTTTCGGGCAGAATGGGTTAGGTACACAGTGCATTCTTCTCTTCAGTACGAGAGGTGTTAATTGTGTGAAATCCAGTGAAGGTAGCAGGAGTAACTAATACATCATTGTAGTGAAGAAGCTGAGATAAATCAAAACCAGGTGAATTATAGGACTGTATTATATATATTTTTTAATATATTCCAGGCGACATAGGTGACGACGTATAAATACTGAAATATTGGCAGGTTGGTTGGTATACATGGGTGTGAAGGTGGGAGGAGGTGTGTAGATACGTGTAGTGCATATGGTATATTAGTGTACGAGAAGGCGAGGCAAGAAACCATTTGAGGCAACTGACAAAAGGATCAGGTTTGTTGAATGAGCTATGTAGGGGTCAAGGGTCTGACAACAGTTTTTGGCTGTGATATTTGACGGATTGACCGTCTCATTGGTACAGGGGAGGCACAGCCATAAAGAAAAATTACACACACACACACACACACACACAACAGTTGTGGTTGTGGTTGTGAAATGGATTCAGGATTGCAGGGGCCTGAAGGATGCGTGAGTGTTTGGCCTGGTTCATTGGCCATGCTGTTAATAGTTATCCCACTTTAGTATTTCTTTCTCCTTGTTTCTGGAGACTGCATTACTCCAACTTTAGGTAGGGAAATGCAGTCAGGGTAATGATGATGATGATGACGATGACTTTCGAAAATCTCACTGTGATTCTGATATTCCCACTATTGTGCAAGTCGGGATGTAGTTATTGGTGGTAGAGAAACTGTAAATAATGAAGGAGTCAGTGAGAGGCCAGTGGCTGCTTCCAAGTTAAATTAATGCATTCATAATACACGAATTAATCATCAGTTGGTGTACGACCTTTGAAGCGCTTCAGTTATAGGAATGATTTATCAGTGATGATGTCATAAATGACAGAGCTGGAGACGCTTGCGCCTACACAACGATCAGATAGACAGCAACGCGTCAGTCACTTCATAAAAGGACACATTGGACACAGCACTACCACAGCCTGGCATATCCTGTCATAACACGCTAAGCAGTTACTGGCAACTTTGTGTCATTATGGCGGTGTAAGGCATCTACAGAGGAACTATGTCCCTTTTTGTAGACAGACCGATCCGTCAGCTACTGCTGTTTACAACAGCAGTATGTTTTCTGTTGGCTGATGTCTCCTTGTTTGCTAACGGAGAGGAGACTGGCAAGAACGGGAAACGTTGTGTCGTCTCCCACCATGGCCCCTCCCTCTCTCCTGCCCACCCTCCCCTCCCAGACTCTCAACACGACATCGCCGACAAATTACACTTTGTCTCCGGCAAGTCGAACAAGAGAGTTCTGTCTGAGCTGCGTCATCACGCTAGAGAAATGAGGTCAAGAAGAAGCCTATCCCAAGCACCTAGAAACTATGGTCGCTACCAGAATTCTTTACTCACATCCACCAGCGAGACAAAATGGAAGAGGGCACTGAGTATGGATACCCCGAGTGAGTACATGAGTAAGTTGTTGGAGGGTGTGATTACCGCCATTGTACCTGGTAGGGATGTGGTGGTGGTGCATGACGCTCACCACACCACCCTGGCCACCCTCACAGCCACTCTGCTCCACTGGGCCTCAACAACACCCATACCGAGGCTCTTACTCCACGCTCACCATCAAGAGTCACAGGTACACCAACTTTTATCTGTCTTTTCATCGTGGACGTTTTTACTAAGCAACCAAAAAGGAGAGTTAGCTTAGTTTAGGATTTTTAATCTAAGCTAGAACAGGAATTTTACTTTTATGGTTAGGTTGTGAAATTATGGTTTATTATACTACTGAAAATCATATCTACTAAGGATTTCAGGGGCAGTGTCCAACGGTTTTTTTTAAATAACGCCTCAACAAAGCGTCGGACAAGGATTTAACTTTGGCAGTGCATGTTTGAGACCCCGACCTAATTTGTAAAATTATGCTTTTGTGCCAAATGTGTATGATTAAGGCATTTATAAGAGTAAATGTAGGGTAAACTTAGCTAAAATCGTCAGAGGCATGTAGCGAGGCTAGCTTCGGTCACGATACAAGCCCCGCCCACAATTCGGAACGTGACGTCGGTGTGACGTAGTAGTAATCACCGACGCAAGTGGCATTTCTATCTTTCTAACCCCCCCCCCACATACTGTACTTTCTCTCTCTCTCTCTCTCTCTCTCTCTCTCTCACACACACACACACACACACACACACACACACACACACACACACCGAAGTAATATTTCACCCCTACTATACATTCAGTATGGTCAGTATGGTCCTTATATGAGAAGAATGTTTGCGAAATTTATCTATGCTCGCCATCGCTGAAGTTTCGGTTTGGTAACGTCTCGCCTGTCGGCGGCCGCCACATCACCTCGCCCAGCGGTGCCGGCTCAGGCAGTGATTACTACTCTTCAGAAGTGAATAAGTCATATTGACGTCACAATATGTGTAAGAGGGCGATGCATATACTATGTACTGTACTAATAGGGAGTCTGGAGGTATGTACAGTCACTCTAAAAATCAGCCGCAGCTCAGAAATATGAGTAACCCTGAGGCATTGAATCTGAAGCAGCTTACATAAAGACAGAACTGCCACTTGCGTCGGTGATTACTACTACGTCACACCGACGTCACGTTCCGAATTGTGGGTGAGGCTTGTATCGTGACCGAAGCTAGCCTCGCTACATGCCTCTGACGATTTTAGCTAAGTTTACCCTACATTTACTCTTATAAATGCCTTAATCATACACATTTGGTACAAAAGCATAATTTTACAAATTAGGTCGGGGTCTCAAACATGCACTGCCAAAGTTAAATCCTTGTCCGACGCTTTGTTGAGGCGTTATTTAAAAAAAACAGTTGGACACTGCCCCTGAAATCCTTAGTAATTGCTGTTTATTATTATTATTATTATTATTATTATTATTATTATTATTATTATTACTATTATTATTATTATTATTATTTTTATTATCATCACCATCGCCATCATCATTTTTATTATTGTTACTATAAGTTTATTATTATTACTATAAGGTTGTTACCCTAATCATCATCATCATCATTATTATTATTATTATTATTATTATTATTATTATTTCCCGCGAATTTTTTATTTTTAAAAATAATATCAGTAAATATTCTCAGGATTCTTTTACGTATTCTCCGCTAAAAAGAAAAAGAAAAAAATGGTAAGAAGTCAGCTGAAAATAAGTACCAGGGTTGTGGTCACCATGGAAGTACTAAAAGCTCCTTAACACCAGTTCCTAAGCTATTTATTTGCTTATTATACCTTGCCGTGCTCTTGTGTGTTACTTAAATCATTTTGATAACACCATACTCCGCACAAATAACGTACAAAATGATATTAGCCAGTCATATCTAAAAATAAATCGGTATGGAAGAGGTGTAAGGAAGCTTCCCTAACCTACGGTCATACAAGCCCTAGCTGATAGAAATCGTCTGACATTAGCTGGAATAAAAGTGCTAGAGCTGTTCCAGGCATAAGGAGGGCAATTTCAGACGATTTTGATACGATGAGGATAAACACAGACATTTTTAATGCAAGGAAGAAGGAACCTAAGGCCAGCCCTCTAAGAAAAACTAAGAACAAATAAGGGTCAAATACAAGATCTGTTCATTTCGAGATGCCTGGACACACTGCGTTTAAAAAGACGAGGTCATAGGCAGTAAGAAATACAAACAGAAGAAGACAGTTGCAGAGGTGACCTGTCGTATACATGAAGGACTGCGGGTAACGGCTAATTCTTGCATTAGAGAGATGGACAGAAAAAGGCTGACCAGCAGCACTGATAACTTTCACGGGTAACCTTTCTGCTTCTTCCTTGAATCCACTTTACAAAACAGACCACTTTGTTTGCCTCAAAAACCCTCTAAGCAGACAAAATTTTAACACACCCTCTGCCATGGACGCATTACAACATTTTTTCCAGGACGATTTTATGGAGGGAAGGAAAATTCAAGCAGTATGATGTCTAACGGAGCCAGTTTTCGATGCATTGACAACACACACACACACACACACACACACACACACACACACACACACACACACACACACACACACACACACACACACCAACACATCCAACCACCCACACAGGTAAACTCACCCACACACACACACACACACACACACACACACACACACACACACACACACGCACACACACACAACAAAGATCCCTAACCCCTTTCAGTAGTCTCGGATTGCAAGGTTGATTTAACAATACCCTATTCATATTTCTATCGCCCAAAATCACCCTCCCTTCATCTAGGCCTGTGAGTTATAACAATATATTAACACTAGAATACGCTACTAGCCACGAAGATGCGCTACAGAAAGTATGAAGAGCCACAGTACTGTCTTTTTCTGCCAATGAGCTCCGTGAAACAAGCTCAAAATGGATGATAAGTTGGGCCAAGATAAAGAGGATGAGCTTTAGTGCCCCTGAACACTGCCATAACTAAAGCTCATCAAGCCTCACGTAAACACGACAGAGGTCCGTATTGTCGACGGGTAAGGAAGCTCCCTAACAGCTCTACCTTAACGATTTATTTTTGGATACGGTTAGTTAATATCAGTGTACTGTACATGTTATTTAGGCACAGAATGGGAGTACTGGAATGATTTAAACGGTGCAGAAGAGGATAGTATGGGGTAATAAACAGATTAAATCACTAAAGAAAAGGCGTTAGGGAGCTTCCTCAACCATCGTGAATCCGGGTCATAGTATTTAAGCTGCGGGAGTGGCCGAGTTCCCTCAGATGAAATAAACAGATGATAGCATTTCCCTCAGTTGAAGAAAAAAGTAAAATATTTTGCTGCCTCCATTACAGGCGTGGGGGTTAATGGACAGAGTTTCCAGCCCTCCCAGCCAAGGATGGGTGCAGGGGAGGGGCGCCTTCACGTGATTACACCGATATGACTGTTCCCTCAACGTCCTACCTATTCCCCGAAAGGATGATGGTGGACAGCAGAAAGAAGGCAACCTGGGCCTGCAGTTCACCGGGTTCAGATTCAGATGAGCCTGGGGTTGCACCTAAGCAGAATAAAATGGCCCTATATTAACCAGACGTGGGAGACTAACGAGGAGAGTCTGAGTGAAGTTGAGGGGGAGAGGGACGGGTAGACCGAGGATGAGATGGAGGGATAGAGTGGAGAGGTATACGCGAGAGGGGAGTGTGCGCTAGGGGGAAGGGCAACGAAATCGTGGGGGACAAGGCGACATGGAGGTGGTTTGTTTGTGGCCACCCCTTTCGGCATTAAGGCGTCTGGCTATTGATAGTTAGATACACAGATTCCCTGTCGTAACCTAGATATATTTTTACAGGAACAACTCGACAAGGGAAGATGCTACATTGCTTCCCTAAATTTTCCAGCGACAGTCTTCACCTTGCAAGTAGTAAGATTTATTTCATGATGCTAGATTAGGACAGGAGGCCGAGGGAGATGCGACAGCCTCCTTGTCTCTCCTGCAAATTAAAACCTGAGTTGTGACAGGGGAGTCATCGCAGGTGCGTTTGTGTACCATTTTTGCACTTTTTCTTATCCAGGATAGTCTAGGTCAGGTTAGGTTGGGTTCCTCAGTATCAGGTTACGTTAGGTTGTCAGTCTGTTAGTTCACTTTGCTCTGTTAGGTTAGGTTAGCAGAGGTTAAGTTAGTAAAAAAAAAACAAGAAATGGAAAATACTCATCCTAATCCACATAAAATTCTAATCCATCTAAAATTCTAATCCATATAAAATATTAATCCACATGAAATTCGAAGCCTCATAAATTCGTCTGCCAGCAAGAATTAACAATAAAATGTGTAATCGAATTCAAAGGGCTAACTGGTGTGTGTGTGTGTGTGTGTGTGTGTGTGTGTGTGTGTGTGTGTGTGTGTGTGTGTGTGTGTGTGTGTGTGTGTGTGTGTGTGTGTGTGTGTGTGTGTGTGTGGTAAATATGCAGATTCAAGAGAAATAGTTATCTTCGCCTTGGGTATTTCTGAAACACAGGAGCATGGCTACTAACGACCTTGTCCGTCTGTCTCTCACTAACATTTTCCGGACATGAGGCGCTTCACTCTTGTAGATCAGACATGAGGTGGTTCACTCCTGTAGAGTTTAAGTCCAGTAATACAGCCCTGATGGTCCCGCATCTTTAAAATGCTTTAATATTTATTCTAGAACCCCCAAAGACACACCACTAACCTTTTGCACACATTGGAACAGGAAGGGGTAGATATACGGTCCAACATACGTCAAATGCTTACGTGGAATGGACCAACAGGAATCCGTTGAGTTTTATCAGCATGCGCGGAAATGCTTACTGTGTAGGAATAACTTTGGTTCCAATGGCTTCACGTACATAAGGAATAGGGACCCACACACTAAACGCTTGCGAAGTCCAGCTTTATGCATACAGATTACAGGATCTTCGCTATATAAGTGCGGAGTTATTCAGACAGTCCCGTTAACCTTTGCAAGAGTTGCAAGGTAGGGGCGCGAAAACATCGATTTTGTTCTGCACTTTTCCGTCCTCCTTCCTTGCTTCTTTCTTACTTCGTCAGCCATAACTTCAAAACGCAAAGTCGTACACGAACACGTTAGGCATCATATGTTTCGTAATAAACGGGGATGTTTGCTACATATTTAGAGCAGCATTCACATTACATAATGCGATTTACAGCTTAAAAACATTCCAGAGAAGTCAGACGTCTTTTCACCCAGTATATGTAAATCTCCAGGAACTTGTGTGCTGCTCCATCCCACGTAAGGCCAATGTAGGGGAAACAGAGCCATGGTTAAATATTCGTCCAGTAGAGAATAGGTTCATGGGAAAATGGGTTCATGGGGGAAAGAGATCCATGGGAGAAGATGGGACCAAGTGGACCATAGGACGATAGGAAGAAGTAGGTCCACAGGGAAAATACTTAAGAGGGGAAAATGTAAGTGAGTAAAATAGGTTGAAAAAGGGAAATAGGTTCAAGGGGAGAAATAGGTTCATATGGAAAAAAATACGTCCATGGAGAAAATTGGTGTATAGGGGAAAATAAATCCAAGAGAGACTGTTAACATGTAGGGATGGAAATGTGTAGCTACAGAAACAAGAGATACAAAAACACCGAGACAAGAGACCACTTAGGCTGGGAGGGGATTCCAAGCCGTGCACTCTTGATTACATTCCACCGCTACACACGTCTTGCAAACACAGTGTGGACGGTAGTAATGGCTGCTGACTTCTGACTCTCCCCCATCACAAATGCTCGCTTGTTTCTTTGCTTTTTACAGTTCTTGTTTCTGTACTTTTTTTTTATCCCCTCATGTTAACAATCATTTTAGAATCATTTTTTTCGCCATTTTTAAATATGAGATCTGTGGTAGGTGGGGGCTCTCACCATCCACTCACTCAATGTACTGCTGCTCTCGGATGTCTGCCCTGTCCTCTCCTCCATCCTTCTTTCCTTCCATCTTCTTCTGTCTATCTTTCCTGCATTCTTTCCTCGTCTTTCTGCCTGTGGGTGCCTTTACACTCCCTCTTCTGTCTTTCTTTCCTTCATTCTTTCCATTTCCTTCTGCCTATGGGTGACTCTACACTGAGTGACAAGCCAAATGGTTTCCTGTACACCAGGAAACCATTTACTACGCTGGGTGGTAACCATATAACCAAATTTTGGCACCTGGTGATTTAGTGGGTAATTATTGCGCTCCATTCGGATTGAGCCGGTGAAGGTTTATATCCAAGGGGTGGTTGGGGTTGATTACTCATGTAATGCCACTCAGGGATGAGTGAGGTTGGTCACTCTCATCTTAAACGTCAGAACCAATTGCCTAGCCCCGGGCTTCTACGCTCCTCATGGGGCAAGGTAGGATTGGATGATGGATGGATGCATTAAATATAAGATGACGTCTGAGTGCCAGAGAATGTTTTTAGGCTGTAACTCGCGTACTGAAGCTCGAATGTTGTTGTTAATATGTAGCAAACACCCCCGGCTGTTACGAAGCATTTTGGTGCCTAACACGCTTGTGTGCGCGTTTTCGCTTTAGCGTTATAACTGAAGAAAGAAAGAATTATGATGAATGAAGAACAAAACCGATATTTCTGTTATTCTATTTTTCGGCTCCTACACAACACTATATACACCACAACACACTAACTCACCTCATGCACCTCACTATCACGGAGTGTGGTAGCCATTCCCTAGGTAGGAATGGCCTAGGTTCAAAATGGCGTCCTGTACATAGGGTATAGGAGCATTCGCGAGAAAACGGTCGCAATGCCCAGTTCTAAGTTACGAACTAAAAGACCTTCGCTACTCAAGTGCAAAACTATTCGCAAAGTCTTGCTCACCTTCATGGGAGTCGCAAAATAGAACCGCAAAAATATCGATTTTGTTCTTTCCTTTTTCTTTCTTCATCATGAGTCATAACTCCAAAACAACAAGGTGTGCCCGAGCCTACTATATACCAAAACGCTGCGTGTCAAGTGTACATGTTTCTTTTTCCAGTTTAGAAAAGTATTCAGGCTACGGTTCGCGAGTTACGGCCTGAAAACCGCATCGCGTCCACCCGTAAGTCCGCCATTTTGCACAATATTGGTTAGCTACAGCTCGCCTGCAGTTAAAGAACGTACCAAAACACATCTTTTCATGGGAAGGCACTCTCGTTTTAGTCTTTCACTATGCTATGCATGTAATAATACAAATATAACACTTGCTTTATGCATAATTATACTGCTACAAAAAAGATCGTAAACTATTTCGCCCGCTGTAAATTTTCTTTAGAAGGAACTGGGATGATAGTCGTTTCTTTGGGTGCACAGCCTTCATTATCGCCTTTAATACGATAGTCTTTCCTTAAGTAATACACACACACACACACACACACACATACACACACACACACACACACACACACACACACACACACACACACACACGTGTTAATACATGTGCAGTGACTTATACATGTAGAGTGATTAACACATGTAGTGCACTAGTACATGTGCAGTGACTACATGTGCAGTAATGAAGACGACCAGTGCCTAATACATGAGATGACTTATACATACGCAGTGACTAATACATGGTACAGTACAGTGACTAATACATAAACAGTGACTAATTAATACATAGACAGTGACTAATACATGTACAGTGACCAAGATGGCTAAGGAAGCAGTAAGGTGGTGAATGGCTCCCTCGGCGGCGGTCACATTCGCCAGGTCTGTCTCGTCTCATACATTATGGATGCTCAATTAACGGCAACATTTCACAGCGAGGCGAAGACGGAGTTTTGAGCCGCATCTGTCCATCATGTGTGGTTGTGCATCATTGCTGACATTTACATCAGCCACGAATGTCACTCCTTGTTTATACCAGGAACAAGATGGACAGTCGTGAGTCATATTCTGCCCTCACCCTGGTGCTTCACCTCAGCTGAAAGCATATCATAGGCAGGCTTTTACGCCAGACCAAGAGCCTCTTGTTGCTGCCTCTGTGCTTTCCTAAACTCTTTTCTTTTTTAAGCAAAGAAGAAGGAACCAAAGGCCAGAAGCCCGACACCGCAAAAGGTCCTCGTCTGAGTTGGTCTGTTATAAATTGGTTTACAGGAGAGTCAAGATGGACGCCACGAGCCGAAGATCATGTCCCTTGGCCAAGTCCGTAGAGCTACCTTGACGGCAACACTAAGAGAATGCTCACAGATATGTATTCAAGGTGGCATAGGAGGTTTCTTAACACCTCTTCCTTGGTGATTCAGTTATTCAAGGTGACATAGGAGGTTTCTCAACAACTCTTCCTTGGTGATTTGTTTATGCAGGGTGCTATAGGAGGTTTCTTAACACCTCTTCCTTGGTGATTTATTTATTCACGGTGGCATAGGAGGTTCCTTAACGCCTTTTTCTTGGTGATTTATTTATTCAAGGTGGGATAGGAGGTTTCTTAACACCTCTTCCTTGGTGATTCATTTTGCAACATACACCTTTCCATTCCCTCCTGTGCTATTTATATGGGTTAAATACTGACACAGACTGCATCAGCTACATACAAGAGACTACTGAGGTGCAATATGTGCGGAATAAATAAATAAATAAATCGCCATGAAAGATGTGTTGCGGAACCTCCAAACGACCCATACCATGATACAAACTGTCCGACTGTGTTAGTTTCCTTACGATCCCGTGTTCCACCAGGTGTTTATCACGCCTAGCACTGAAACACGAAATGAAACAGGATAAAATTAATAAGAACTGCCTTTTCACTGGCCGGTATTGTCGTCAGATATGGAAGCTCCCTGACACCTTTTCCTAAGCGATTTATTTTGCTTATTACATCTTATTGTCCTCTTCTGTGTTACTTGAATCATTCTAATATCACCACACTCTGCATAAATAACACACAAATTGACAGCAACTAGCAGTATCCAAAAATAAATTGCCAATGAACAGGTGTTAGGGAGTTTCTTAACCGACGAGAACACAGATCACTGCGTCTTGCTGTCACTTGCATCCTGTCTGTCTATCTACTGTAGACGTCTATCTATCTGTAAATTTATCTATCTGTCTAACTCTGAAACACGGAATGCTAACACCCTGGCATCATGAAGCAGGATAGATAAGAACAGCTGCTTCTTTAGGTCCTGCTGTCACTTGCATCATGTCTATTTATCTGTCTATCTATCTATCTATCTATCTATGACTCTGGAACAAGGAATGCCCAGGCCGAGGCATAATGAAACAAGATGATGCTATTTCAGTCTCCACTCCAACCTACATGGTCTGATGCGCTGAATTAGAGGAGGTTCCACTCCGACCTCAGTGTGACCAATAATGTGAAAACTGAAGGAGCTAAGGACTGTGGCAAACCTCACATGTTTCAAGTTGATTTGTGAAGCACTGTGACGGTGAAAGAACATGCCTGACTTCTCTGTATCGCTACTGACTGCACTCTGTAATGTGGGATGCAGGCTAACAGTTACAAGTGTTGCATAAATGCGATGATAAAACATGTCTAACTTTTTTGTATCGTTGCTGACTGCACTCTGTAATGTGGGATGCAGGCTAACCGTTACACATGTTGCATAAATGAGAGGATAAAACATGTCAGGCCTTTTTGTACATCTAACAATTATAAGTGTTCCCTAAATGATGGTAAAACATTAGGGGTTTGCCATAACACTGTGGCCATTACAGCCTCGTCATGCTGAGGTCCAGGTGCAACATGCTTCAATTCAGAATGTCCGATCGTGTGGGAAAAAGAAAAACACTGGCTGACATTCTGGGCCGGAGAGGGTAGCCTTCACGTGGTGGCATTTGTATAGCTTGGAGGCTCCACTAACCGGCTATACAAGCGTCCTGTAATTCTCGCTATTGAGGACGGTACCTGCAGAAGGGCATCTATAGCCTGCAGTCCACAGGGGTCACATTAACATAAGCCTGGGGTTGCTACTTGGCTACTACAATTGCTATTACTACTACTACTACCGCTACTACTACTACTACTACTACTTCTACAGCTGTTGCTACTACTACTACTTCTACAGCTGTTGCTACTACTACTACTTCTACAGCTGTTGCTACTACTACTACTTCTACAGCTGTTGCTGCTACTACTACTACTACTACTTCTACAGCTGTTGCTACTACTACTACTACTACTACTTCTACAGCTGTTGCTACTACTACTACTACTACTACTTCTACAGCTGTTGCTACTACTACTACTACTACTACATTCTGGACATTCGGTTCTCACAACCACCTACGAAGATTGTCTGGCACTGATGGAACACCTCGCTGAGAACATAGTCCAGCGCAACACTGTTCTGCCAGTTTTTCCACCAGTCGTCTTATTTTTTTTAACAAGTCGAAACAACTGTGCTGCGTTTTCGCTGGCCTAGGATGCTTCGTGGCACCTCTTGCTAAGCAGTTTATTTTGCATATTACTTTTTTTTGGTGCGCTATTCTTTCTTGTTTTTTTTTTTTCTATTATCGACTCAGTTTGCATCCCTAACATACACGAGGACTATAACGTGAAAAATGCACTGAAGAAAGGACGTTAGGGAAGCTGCTGAGGCGAGGAAAATATGGCGGTCAGTGTGGAGATGCGTCAAGGTGGTGGACAGGTGCCTTGTAACTGGTGGTGGTGGTACTGGTCACTCAAATGGTGCCGCTGTCCGCCATCTTACAGCCATCCATCATACAATCATTTTTTGCCCCACCAGAAGCGTAGGAAAGGTGGCCAACTTGTGCCGAACAAACACAATAGGTCAAGTTGTAATACTTCTGTTTTAGTCTCCTTTGTCATAACTAATAAACTGCATCTACTGCTGGTGCAGTAAACAGGCCAGCGATGCTTACCGTACTAACTCGACCATTTCTGTTTGTGTATAAATAAATAAATACTGATCTACCTATATATCTGTTATCTATCTATCTATCTTTTATCTCGGGTATATTCTTTGTATACGTAGACAAATTTATTCACTTCAGGAAAGACTTGCTGAAATGAAAGGGTTAGGTGAAGTGTTCCTAATAAGAGCCACTATTAGTGTAGTAACTCTAAGAGACACTGATATAATTCTACTTTCCCACCACAAACAGTTTGACGGTAAAACAGCTTTACGGTGTTACTCTGCCCTATTACCACATCTTTAAGACCGCACACCTCAGCCCACGTCATGAAATAGGCTTTATTCCTGGATCAGGATCCGAATCAACCTCAAAATCTAACCAGCAATAACCTTGATCCCCTGCCCACCTGTCCACTAGATTTCCGTGAAATCTGGTAACTTTTTGAGATCTGTTGTACACAGACATACACACAGACGGACACGGATGAATACATAACCTCCTCCATCTTCGTTGGTAGAGATAATGAATTAATGTATACGCTGTACAATCATATATATTCGCCTAAAAAAATAAATAAATAAAAATAAAGGAACAAAATGGATCAGTTCCAGCGGTCACTGTGAAGCCAACGATCAATTGGACATGGGTCATTGTCAGAGGCATTGTACAGTGGTAAGCCGTATTGTAGGTGACAGCAAGTTTCCAGTATCCATTTCCTAAGATGTATATTTTGCGTAATACACCTGAACGTCCTCTTGTATGGTATCGCCTTAAAAACGATTGATGTTGCATCGGTGACACACATGACGATACTGACGTGTAAATTATAAAACTAAACATTTTGGAATAGGCGTTACGAAATCTCCAAACCTACTTTCAGAAGCATCTATGGACAGTATTTATTCTTTAATCCTACAACAAAATGGAGGGAAATCGTAGCTAGGGATTCTCAAAAACGAAGCCATGCTTTTTTAAGCGTTAAGCTGGTAGTTCGATTTTATAGCAGACTACCTCTGACGAGAAGCTTTGGCGATGACGCTAATACCCGTCCAGTGCAGGGAAGCACAGAGGCAGCAACAAGAGGCTCTTGGTCTGGCGTAAAAGCCTGCCTATGACATGCTTTCAGTTCAGGTGAAGCACCAGGGTGTGGGCAGAATATGACTCACGACTGTCCATCTTGTTCCTGGTATAAACAAGGAGTGACATTCGTGGCTGATGTAAATGTCAGCAATGATGCACAACCACACATGATGGACAGATGCGGCTCAAAACTCCGTCTTCGCCTCGCTGTGAAATGTTGCCGTTAATTGAGCATCCATAATGTATGAGACGAGACAGACCTGGCGAATGTGACCGCCGCCGAGGGAGCCATTCACCACCTTACTGCTTCCTTAGCCATCTTGGTCACTGTACATGTATTAGTCACTGTACATGTATTAGTCTCTGCACACGTCTTCATTACTGCACATGTAATAGTCACTGTACATGTATTAGTCACTGTACATGTATTAGTCACTGCACACGTCTTCATTACTGCACATGTAATAGTCACTGTACATGTAATAGTCACTGTACATGTATTAGTCACTGCACACGTCTTCATTACTGCACATGTAATAGTCACTGTACATGTATTAGTCACTGTACATGTATTAGTCACTGCACACGTCTTCATTACTGCACATTTAATAGTCACTGTACATGTATTAGTCACTGTACATGTATTAGTCACTGTACATGTATTAGTCATTGCACACGTCTTCATTACTGCACATGTAATAGTCACTGTACATGTAATAGTCACTGTACATGTATTAGTCACTGCACACGTCTTCATTACTGCACATGTAATAGTCACTGTACATGTATTAGTCACTGTACATGTATTAGTCACTGTACATGTATTAGTCACTGCACACGTCTTCATTACTGCACATGTAATAGTCACTGTACATGTATTAGTCACTGTACATGTATTAGTCACTGCACACGTCTTCATTACTGCACATGTAATAGTCACTGTACATGTATTAGTCACTGTACATGTATTAGTCACTGCACACGTCTTCATTACTGCACATGTAATAGTCACTGTACATGTATTAGTCACTGTACATGTATTAGTCACTGCACACGTCTTCATTACTGCACATGTAATAGTCACTGTACATGTAATAGTCACTGTACATGTATTAGTCACTGCACACGTCTTCATTACTGCACATGTAATAGTCACTGTATATGTAATAGTCACTGTACATGTATTAGTCACTGCACACGTCTTCATTACTGCACATGTAATAGTCACTGTACATGTATTAGTCACTGTACATGTATTAGTCACTGTACATGTATTAGTCACTGCACACGTCTTCATTACTGCACATGTAATAGTCACTGTACATGTAATAGTCACTGTACATGTATTAGTCACTGTACATGTATTAGTCACTGCACACGTCTTCATTACTGCACATGTAATAGTCACTGTACATGTATTAGTCACTGTACATGTATTAGTCACTGCACACGTCTTCATTACTGCACATGTAATAGTCACTGTACATGTATCAGTCACACCGAGATCCTGTGATCAAATAAATTCTCTTGTTTTATTAAGGGAAAACTGATAGTGCTACTGGAAACTAACAAAGCATTCATTTTCCCAGAGAATGACCTTCCATGTAATGTTTACGAGCATCTTTATGTTTAATCAGATGTATCAATGCTATAGTTTAGCTTGTGTAGTGTTATTAACTGAAATAAACCAACAACCAAGGGGGAACAATCTTGCTGGATTCTGGCCTTTGGTTCCTTGTTCCTTGCATTAAAAAAAAAAAAAACATGCTTTTGTCCGACAATTTCACTTTGATATCTATCATACTGCCTCAAGACACTCTAATTCCGTTCGAGGCGTTTTGAATTACTGGTAACAAATATAATCTTAATTAAACCTTTCTCTACTAAGTGACTCCCGTAAACTGAGTAAATGGTGTGATAACTGCAAGAACAGAATATAAAACATATTATCGTAATCAACTGCCTGAATACGCTGAAATGAATACAAAGCATTTTATCTTCCATTCACTGAACGCGAACGAACTGAAATTAAGTTGTGGTTTTTGTTACCCGATTGTAAACCTGATCATTTAACCTTATTAGGGTAAATATACGGCATCAAGAAACAAGCAGTTAACAGTTACTTTCCTATTATTGTTTAAAAAAAAAAAAAAATTGTTTCATACTGCCACTGCGTCTTCGTGTGGAAATATGTCCAAAGAACCTGCCATTAAATTCGCAATAAATGGCCTCAGTACCAGCGGGAACTTTTACACTGAATGAAATCATCTGGAAACAGGGAGAGCATAATGCAAAAAGATGTGACCGTACTGGAAAGGTCTTTATACATTCTTTATATTGTACAGGGAGTCCACAATGTCTTGCTGGATTTACAAAAATGTATTGTGTGTAAGCAGCTTAACATATTAGGATAAAATTTCTTTCTTATGAAAGTGTATTTATTTATTTTTTTTCCCATTTATAACAATGATCTTTAAAAACTTGGTGAATCTGGAGCACACTTCCCTTACCAGGCAAGTTTGCATTCCAAGTTTTCCTTCTCCTAGGTGGACTACCAACCAAGGCTTTGAACCCCACCTACCCTGCTGGATGGCCGTTGGCTAGGAAGTTCATTCGCCCTCTGACAGGTCTTGTTTTTGTCGTGCTGGGTGTCCAGCGACCCTCCTCACTGGGCAAAACCAGTGGGGTTGTCTGTTTAGTCGTCGACGGTCCGACCATGACATGCAGTACAGGATTACAAGGTACCAACAGCATATCAATAGACCTGATCTGACCTAACGGGACTGACTCTGTCAAATAGGAGACTTTGAAGCTACGTGCAAAAAATATCTGACCTATCAAGTGGACCCAGGATTCCGGGGGCTTGAATGGCGAGTGTGAATCACTCACTTCGGCAAATATTGGTAGTATTTCATTCTATCACTATTTTCTGGCTCCCTGGTCCCTAACTCACCCCACCTTGGGGGCGGGAGGGGAGGTCTGGACGACGGCAACGAAGATGATGGTGATGATGATGATGACGATTACAATGATGATGATGATGATGAAAGAGTAATTTTAGGAGCTTGAAAAGCTACTTCTTCATAATGAAAACTGCCACTCCATCGCAGTATGTTAAGCTGTTTACAGGCAATAAATATTTGGACACCCTCAGGGTGCGTCCACACGTGTGCTGGAACAAGTGCTGGCAACATGTAAACTACGCAATAACGAACAAGCTGCAACATATTCGGAACAGCAGCCTCCAGATTATGTTGGCAACGTCATGATGAAGTCTCAGCTGCCTCGTATGGACACACTGGTCGCATCACCTCCGCTACTAGTGAGTTGGAAGCTGCACTGTAACATGTTTGCATACATCTGTCCAAATACTGCTGCACACATGTTTACAGACATGTTCCCAGCTGTACTGTCAACACATGTTCCAGAACACGTATGGACGCGCACTTACAGTAGCCTACCAGCGTTTCAGAAACACTTTGCGGTATTTCATGCAAATAAAATATCTGAGACAGTAGAGCATATACCTACCCTACCCACCTACCTATCTACCCACCTACTGTACCTACCTACTTACGCACCTATCCCTCTCCTCTCTGTCTCTGTCTGTCTGTCTGTCTGTCTGTCTCTCTCTCTCTCTCTCTCTCTCTCTCTCTCTCTCTTTCAGATGTCGTGGCTTGGTAACTATAATGCGCGGCGATATGTGCATCTCCTTGTCTTCAGCGACGTGGAAGCAATAGAGGTCTTCGCTGACTCCCTTCCAGACCGACTTTGGGTTCCGTCCTACCTCCTCTTCATCAACCTCAACGGGACACTTAGTGCCGCCTCTCTCCTCCATCACCCAGCCTTCAGCCGCAGCCCGTTTCTGACCCTCCTACAACCGGACAGTAAAGCTGGCAATGGCTACCTCCCAAGGCACCGCATTTTCACACTGGAAGCCTTCAAGCCCGGGAATAAACTAATCCAAAGAGGGCTATATCATGGTGGCCATTCTTCCCTTTCCTTCAATTCTCTCTTCCCAGATCGCTTCCCCACCTTCCACGGTCACCACTTTCACCTCTCCAGCTGGCTTGACGATTTCCCCTACACAGTCGGGGGCCAGACAACGGCTGAAGCCACTGGCATGTGCCTCCTCATGCTGGATGGTATCGCCAATATAATGAACTTTACCTACCAGGTTGGTTCCTCTTGAATGTTATTATTATCATATGCTGAATATTTCTGAAGTCTTCAGGCATTTTGAAACTTAATATAATTTTGGA
Organism: Coenobita brevimanus; assembly: GCF_032717465.1. NCBI lineage: Eukaryota > Metazoa > Arthropoda > Malacostraca > Decapoda > Coenobitidae > Coenobita > Coenobita brevimanus. Next base: position 19,613,073 of record NC_137027.1, read on the forward strand.
TTTACACAATGTTTACTTCCTGTAGTCGGATTGTCTTCTGCTGACGGAAGTGGGCCACTTTCGCTAGGTACTTAATTCACATGTCGTGGTTGCAGGCAGTTCACTATGATGTAGTTAAGAAGTACGAACGAATCTCCCTGGTTGCTAGTCAAATCAGTATTCTAATCTGACTACATTTGGCCATCAGCTGAGTTTAAATAAACCAATCATAGCGAGCCACAGCACCTGCATGTCCTCTGCTGTCACTGGCTGACAGGAGGTCGCCACCGGGGTATCACATCCATTGAACACCTGTTGTTGGTAATTCAAAGACTTTTAGGAATGCTTAAATAACAATACCTTTGCGTATTGTTCCTCGTGATGAGCCAGCCCTGGCGCGTATAGAATGTGGGTGTTGGCGCCGAAGTGGTGGCATATGGAGATGTGTGGTATGCAGGAGACTGCTAGGTCTCAGGGAAGGGGCTGCAAAACTTATGCCCAGAACCAGACGCATTAAAAGTCACACTGCACAACAGGTGTTCAGTGGGTAGGCAACACCGGCTAATGCTTGCCTTCATCCATGGCTGGGATTCCTAACACCTCCTTCTAAGCGATTTATTTTGCTTATTATTGGTTACCATCATCGTGTAGCTTAAGTCACTGAAAAATCGCCATATTCTGCATAAGTGTGGTACAAAATGATATTAACCAGCCGGATCCAAAAATTAATCGCACAGGAAGAGGTGTTAGGAAGCTTCCTTAACCAATGAAAATACCGACTAATGAAGGTACCGAACAGAAGCCCTGGACAAATAGCCTTCTTGAACTGCAACTGTTAAGGAAATGATAGGCAGAGAGAGGAATATTTACAACGTAACTTAAAGATACGTCGTAAATACTGTACTAGTAGTCATATTTTTTCTTAATTTATGGATGAATTTAAATGAAAATTGTAGACTACTTGCATTATATAATATGAGCTTACAGAACATTTCGCTTAAATCTTTCAGGATATTTCTGCTTTATGCATAATATGACACTATGTAGGAATTTAAATGAACCCAAACACCAATAATCTGTTTTTCTTCGAATGCGATACTTCCATTATGGTGTGATTTTGCAAAAGATCCATTACTTTCATCTTCTAGAAAGTGTTATTCAGAATTGATTTATTTGCATTAAATCACCAAAATAACCTCCAGAACATACATAAATCATTGTTACAGTTGGTTTTACAAATTTCACAAAGCAGAATCATTGTTCGTAGTGTTGTTTCCGTAATGCAGCTTTGAGGAAACAGTAGTCATGAAAAACAGTAGACTTTCCTTGGTCTCAGGGGAAGAGAAATAAATAGGATAAAAAATATCTTTAAAAATTTTGCTATAGCCTACTCCAACCAAAATTATTATACCTATATGGACACCTATTCACATGAACGTTTTTTCTTTTTTTACTTGAAGAATGTGTTTAAATTGGAAGGCATAAACAAGAGGAAAGGTGCCCGCCAGCCATGAAGCAAAAACATCAAAACATTTCCGAGGAATAAACCTTTAAACTTTTGCTATATTTCAGCTTACCATATCATGCTCAATTGAACGCCAGTGACCATAAAACTCTGTACAAATGCAATGTAAAAAAGTGAAAAATGAATTAACAGAGACAGAAAACTAAGAATAATGGCTGACACCTTCGATATGGGAGCCATTACTGAGGACATGGCAGGCTATGGCGGGCAATTCTCACCATAGCTCCCCACACAACTGATCGTACAGTCACCCGGAAAAGTCCTGTCGCCTCTCCTACTCTTCTCTTCATGGACTTTGAAGACTAGTGGGAATTCGCAGCCACTGAAATGTACGACACTGGTCTATGGCTGAGTAGATTCATCCGTGTCAATTACTGCAGATTCACCAAACTAATTTTCAAAGCCAGTGGAGAGAAGCAGGAGAGGAGACAAGATTTCTGACGCCGCCTGTAGCCTACATATGCAAAAATATCCGATCAGATAATGAATACAGGAACCATGATTATCAAAATATAATATATAAGAGAATTAGACCTACTACATGTTCGTGGCAACAAGATACACATACATTTAAATACGTAATAGAGTACTTCTGGCCTTGTTTTTTTTTTTTTTTTTTTTTTTTTTTGCATTAAAAAAATACGTCGTGCAGCTGGATGTACCATCCACGACAGAGAAAACCACTCACCCGAATTTTCTCACAGTATTAGACTATAATATTAACCGGGGAGGTTGCGGAAAAGAAAAGATTTTCCTTTCGTTTTCTGCGATGATATCGGGTCAAAGTCTGTCCTCTGTAGTATTTAGTAGTCCAAAACAAAACCATGAGTTGTATCTACATTCTCTCTCTCTCTCTCTCTCTCTCTCTCTCTCTCTCTCTCTCTCTCTCTCCAGGCGTATGAGTTGCCAGCGGACAACCAATGGGGCTCTCTCGTCAACGGCAGCTGGGTTGGCATGATGGGCGAGATAGTGCGGGAGGAGAGGTGAGCTGGACGTTAGTTAATGCACGTGCCTTGCAGCCCTATGCTTAAACCTAATACTGTGAAAGGAAGCCTCTTCTCTCTGATCCTCACTTATGGAACTGACGCCCATACTCAATGCACGTGATTAGCCTGCATCCCATATCAAATAGTGCGGTCAGCAGCGACACAGAGACCCAGACACCTATCGTCTTTGGTGCGTGTGGTTTATGTTATGAAAAAAAAAAAAATTGCTTCCTTCTTTGTGATTAACAGTTTAAGCATTCGGCCATTGACTGCATCGTGGTGTGTGCTGTGCAGATGTGAGAATTATTACCCGAGAGAGAGAGAGAGAGAGAGAGACTGTAATGAACACCACAACATTCAAGCTGTTTACTGCGAAGCCTTTAGATAGTTGGCACAAGATGGGTTAAAAGGAGCCGAGACAGACCATAAAAAGGTCACTATATAAGCGTGATTTCATACACATGAAAATATCAGGGCATAAAATTCTCAACTTAAAAACCTTTGTGAATGTAACTTTGAAATTATTTATAAACGAACGCCCTCAACAAAGTGTGGGAGCTTGCCAAGTCCCACAGGGCGTTAAGTTACAGAAATACTTAACCCAACCTCACCTAACTTAACCTAAAACTTTCCTAACCTAACCTAAACTTTCCTAACCCATACTTACCAAAGCAAGGTAAAGGAAACATAACCTGAACTAACCTAACATTATTTTTATTTCTGGCTGCAGGGACATATGCGTCAATGTGATGGTCATGACTCACGACAGGTGGCTGGCGGCAGATTTCAGCCTTCCTTACTTCACCGACTCTTTCTCCTTCTTGCTCAAGAATCCACTGCCTCTTCCCCGCTGGTACACCATTGTTTTCCCCTTGAGGTAAAGGCTGTCTGTCTGTCTGTCTGTCTGTCTCTCTCTCTCTCTCTCTCTCTCTCTCTCTCTCTCTCTCTCACACACTTTATAACAATATGAGGAAAACGTCCTCAGGGTGAAGGGCAATGCATTTAATCTGTTAAATTTTTCCGTGTGCTTATAGTAGTAGCAGTTGAACCCCCAGGCTCATGTGAAGTGTAAAACCCAGTGAACTGCAGCTTGAAGCTGCTGTTCTTCTGCAGTAACGTTGGAAATAACCAAGCAGTTAAGCCACTCTGTTACATCAGTGCCACCACTCGAAGGCGTCCCTCTTCAGCTAAGTAAAATGGACATGATTATAGGGAACTAATAATTATAATAAATGACGCTGATACTTTTGAAATTAACCCCTGCCATCTGATGACACTTTTACCTTAACGTCGCCATCTCCTGACGCTTTGGTGCAGATTAGAAGACTCCCTGACATGCAGGTCAGATAAATCCACCATTAATCCCGTCAGTAACAGGGATTTCTATGCAGCGTAACATGGCAAGCATAAATTAAAGAGAAGGCCACCCTGATCCAAGGAGTTAATAATTAAAGGTTATAATTTGCAGCTGGAATACGTGGGTTGCGTTGGTGGTGGTGGTCCTGGTGCTGCCGTTCCCTTACTTCATCGTCCTTCGGGTAAGTGTGTGTGTGTGTGTGTGTGTGTGTGTGTGTGTGTGTGTGTGTGTGTGTGTGTGTGTGTGTGTGTGTGTGTGTGTGTGTGTGTGTGTGCAAATACGAGCTACATGACACTCTTCTCTGCACCTTATACAGTCTCCATCCATCTCTCCTTTTAAGCTGATTAACTGTAAACTTATGGCATACACTTACAGAGAGAGAGGGAGAGAGAGAGAGAGTAATAAAGCATCTCCGTGCACCTGGTCAGTCTCCACAGTATCTCTGTTTACGTTACTTAATTCACGTCATAGTTTGTGTGCTGTGAACGACAGACTGAGGCTTGTGTTCTGGACGGTCAAGGAAGCTCCCTAACACCTCTTCCTTAGCGATTTATCTTGCACCTTGCCGTCTCCTGTGTTACTTCAATAATTCTAATGTCACCATACTCTACATAAATGACGTACAAAACGTTAATTGTTAGCCGTGCCCAAAAATAAATCGGCCAGGAAGAAGTGTTAGGGAGCTTCCGAAACCGCCGAGAAAACGTAATGAGAAATACTGCTCTCTCGCTCTCTCTCTCTCTCTCTCTCTCTCTCTCTCTAACAATCGCTCCTATTGCCTCCCGATCCTTTTATCCAACTCACAACCTGAAGATCTTACGGTCTGTTCTCACGCCGGTCGGACTGTCAGACTAATTTTGTTTGTCCCCTTGTCCCCTGTTGACCCAGGAGTACAAGTGGAGACCTGGGTGAACAGAGAGAGAGAGAGAGAGAGAGAGAGAGAGAGAAAGCTGTCTGCCGAACTGACTTACATTAACACCAAGTAATGTTCATTCTCTCTCTCTCTCACTTCCAGGCAGAGGAGGCCCCCAAGCTGACTCAGACCGAGGCGTTCCTGCAGGTCCTACGTCCTCTACTGGCGGAGGACGCTACACGCCCTTCCTCCAGTACCCCAGCTCGGTATGGCAAACGCCGTATACTAGGGGACATGGAGAGGCTTCGTAGTATCTCCTCTTTAGCGATTTATTTTGCACACTACACCTTAACACTCGTCTCAGGACAGTTTGCATGAAAAAGAGGATATTGATGTGTGGTGTGTGGAATGGATCGCTATGTAGGTGATGGTACGAATTCTCAAAAACCACTAAGAAGGTTCTTCCATGGTGGCTGCTTTCTTATAACCTAGCGAATCAACATTTATTTTTCTGACTCCGATTCCAGTCACCTTAAGCGATGAGGTTATCTTACTGCACACTCAAAGAAACAACTATGTTCCCAGTTCCGTCGGAAGAAAATTTACAACTGGCTAAATACGGTGGAAAACCCTATTTTTGCTAGTGCGTGTTTCAGATGCTTCGGTTTTTCCGCTAGGTGTTCGTCAAACGTTGGGAAGATATTTGTGTGTGTGTGTGTGTGTGTGTGTGTGTGTGTGTGTGTGTGTGTGTGTGTGTGTGTGTGTGTGTGTGTGTGTGTGTGTGTGTGTGTGTGTGTGTGTGTGTCTACAAACCATAAACAGGAGAACCAGTTGCGTCTCTACAAATCATTAACAAGAGAACCATCAGAACGATTGCCATAATATCCTTTATGAGCCCCATCCATCCCTAATGAAGCTTTCCATGTTGGCGAGCGTATAACCCCACTGGCATGACGAAATTCCTACATGTCTCCTAAACGATGCCATTTTGAAAAAGTAATGAATGAGAAGTACGCTCATAACTAAGCAGTGGCAGTGTGAGTACGTTAGAGGGCTACTGGCCAGCTTCCAATGAAAGAGGTGTTAGGTTAGGTGAAGTTGCAGTTGTTTTGTATACTGATACCAGTTGCCAATGAAACTGGCATTAAAGCTGTGCTATTTTCCAGTGAGCGAGTATTCGGTCAGAGGTAAAATGACATGAAATTCCAATGACCGAGGTTCAATGACATGAGTTTTCAGCGACAACGGTAAAATGACAGGAGATTCCAAAGACCAGCGTGAAATGGCGTGAAATTCCAATGACCAGGGTGAAATGACATGGGTTTTCAACGAGTGAGGTGACACAATATGAATCTCAAATGGATGAGGTGTACTGACATGATGCTCCAGTGACAGGGAATATAACATGAGTTTATAATGACTGATATGTCCACACATGAATTGCAGTGACACTTATGTACTGACATGAGCTTCCGATGACAGGTGTGCTGACATGAGTTTCCAATGCCATAATGCTACTAGAGTACTGACAGGAGTTTTCAGTGACAAATGCAGTGACATGAGTATTCAGTGACTGGGTTATTGATACGAATTTCAATGAAAGAGGTGCAATGACATGAGTTTCTAATGGTGGACGTGTTGGATTAGGTCTGGTATGGTTATATTAGATGTAATGATGTAAGCTTCCCATGTAAAAGATCCACTGAGAGGAATTTCTATCATAGACTGATGACGGTGACGTGGTGGGTGAGGTGGGTAAGGGTGGGTTATGTTAGGTTGGGTTAGGTTAGATGAGGTTAGGTTCTGAAGCGAGTTTGCAGTAACAGAGGTGGCCTGCGATGAGCTCGGTCTTCAAACTGGTGAATGGGACGTGGTGCGTGTGTTAGGCTAGGTCAGGTTAGATAAGGTTAGGTTCTGAAGCCAGTTTGCAGTAACACAGGTGGACTAAGAATCGTTTGGCCTTCAGAGTGATGACGGCGACGTGGTGGATGGGCGCCCTGATCATAACGACTGTCTACACGGAGAACTTGGTTGCTTACATCACCGTGCCCCCACTCCCGCAAAGACTCACCTCGCTGGCCCAGGTCGATCAGTCAGGCTTTGTGTAAGTCACCTCTCTCTCTCTCTCTCTCTCTCTCTACCTACCTACCTACCTACCTACCTGCAAACGATTATATTTAACTTTGGTAGAAATCGACCATTCATTCTACCTCTATTTTGTACAACTCTGGAGACACACTGTTGTCCGTGTTTTAGTATATTCTTGGTACCTCTTGACTCAGCCCCTCCTCTACACATAATATATTAGGTCACTGATGTCCTATGTCTCCCCTTCACAGGCTCACATCCAGTCTACCACACGCCACACCATCTTGCAGACCAAACAGAACAGTGCCCTATGCATCACCACTGGCTGCTCACTTTTTGAAACTTAAGTCCTCCCTGCTAAAGCCTAACTTGATATCTAGCATCACATTATAGCGTTAATATCTAGTTAAAACTTAGTATTCAAGATGGAGAGATGGCAATTTTAGGTTAAGTTAGAATAAAAACCGTATAGTTAACTGCCCTAAGGTTCATAGGAAAATGTCTAAATAATTAACTAACGCAAGACTTGATCGTAGTGAAGGAATTTACTTAGTCACGAAGCGACGTTTTTTAACTGATTGTTCTTGCTATTTCCTCAAGATATTGTTAACCT
>NC_137027.1:19625473-19650473 GCF_032717465.1 Coenobita brevimanus
TCTACCTTTTCTTGGTACTGTATCAGAAAAGATAGAGAGGGCACTGAAATATAACTTTTCCATTTTCTATCCTCAAATAAAGTTCCGATTTGTTCATAAGAATGATCTTAAGATTCAATCATTTTTTAATTACAAAGACCGACTACCGACTGCCCTCCGCTCGTCAGTCGTTTATGAATACAAGTGCCCTAGTTGCCATACAGGGTATATTGGAAGCACAATACGAGCTTTCAAGCTAAGGGTTGACGAGCATAGAGGTCAGTCGAGCAGGTCAGGTCTCCCTGCGAGCGACCCTCCTCACTCAGCGGTAAGGGACCATTCATATATTTGTAATACTTCTGTTGATCCCAAGAATTTCTGTATAATAGACACATGTACCAGCATGAATCTAAGAATACTAGAATCCATTCATATTTATAAACGAAAACCCGCCCTAAACAATTGTCTGTCTGCTGTCCCTCTGAATATATTGTGCAGTTAAGTCCCCCCTATAATTTAGCACTAAGTTTTCTCTTTTATGTAGGTACGATGAGCTCATGCTCATATAGTTCTTTTAGGATTTTAAATACCTTACAGGTCTTTTTTTCATCTTTTTAGATCCACTGAAGATGACATAGATGAATATGTCGAAACGTCTGGACATAATAAATATGCTGTTCGTTGCAACACTGGTATTGCTTTTCCTGTATAAGTTGCGGTTCCCTCAGAAGAAGCCTGTCTCAATAATAAATAAATAAAAATACAAGGCCATTGAACTCCACCCTGACAAAGATCTCCAAGTTGATAGTTAGGTGTAGTCAGATTGGAGGGTTGATGTGAGTAGTAACCAAGGAGACTCAGCCCTACCTCATAACTAAGTCTCATCAAATTTCATGCAACCAAGACATAAGCTCATATTCTTGGCAGTTAAAGAAACTCCCTAACACCTCTTCCTTACCGATTTGTTTTTGGATACTGCTAGCTGATACTGTTTTGTAAGTTATTTATGCAAAGTATGGTGATATTAGAGTGATTTAAGTAACACAGAATATGACAGCAAGGAGAAATAAGCAAAATAATTCGCTTAGGAAGAGGAGTTTGGGAGCTTCTTTAACCGACGGGAGTACAGGCATTGGCATTTGAGTTACGGCATTGCTCGGTTCCGTCAGATGAAAACAAACCCACCATAGCTCATACTCTATAGTCGGGTACAGAAACTGGCGTAGTATTTAATTTCTCATACTCTTCAGTGTCCCTCCAGCGGCTGAAGTTCGTGGACAGAGGCGGCCCTGGCATGTCTCTACGGCCAGGCATCAGTCATGTTCAGCTGGCGGCCCGCGGCACAAAGCCAGCCCGCGAGTCGTCTTTGTTTGGCCCTTTGACCGACGCACAAGAATGAAAATAAACAAATAAAGATGCATAAAACAGAAAGGTTTACGTTTTTCTTTTTATGTATGTAGCGGAAAATGTAAACGTAAATAAGAGAATATATGAATTTCTCTTTTCTTTCTGCATACAGGTGTTTAGACAGAGGGAAAAAATACAGGTGAAATAATGTATGGCCCTTATGTTAATACGAGTTTCATACGTTGGCCCTACGTCTAGAGCAGTTGAGTAGCCCTGCCATACGATTCTCTTTGATACAGCGTCAGGGAGGACTGTGACGCTTGACTCATGTGAAGTAGACGCAGTGGAGTATAGGAGGTGAAATTTGGTCCCTGAATGTACAGCCGTGAGCAATGAAAGGTGCTGACGTGATGTGGTAGTAATATGAAACACACAACAAATGAGTATGAGAGGCAAGCGTACTTTCTGTCGCTTTGAGAGGAACGAGACATTTGGAAGGACGGGTCCAATGCTGGCAAAGGACTTTCTGTTACCTTTTGTAGATGGATATACATATTTAACAGGTATCTCAAGGCACGCACGTCTTCATGGAGGGAACCGAGTACCTCCGCTACAAGGCCATCTTATATCGAGTGGAGAACTACTACTACTTGCCTGAAGTGTTGTTCCCATCCTACGTGGGCTGGGTCTACCCCAAACACACACCGTGGAAGCATAAGTTTGATTTCTTCATCCAGAGTTACGTGGAATCTGGCCTCCCTATGTACTGGAGGAATGTGAGTGAGTGATCTTGTGTCTACTGGAACTGGCATCCTATTTGTATGTGTAAATAATGGCTGGGGTGGTGGTGGTGATAATTACACTTCTGAAAAAAGTGGAATCACACACACACACACACACACACACACACAGCTAATAGATGTTTATATAGATAGATTTACACATCGACAGATAGAGATAGACACATAGACAGGCAGACAGAGATACATAACAAAGGCATGTTAAACAACTGTCTCTTCCTGTATGGGGTGTAGAAACTGACGGTGGATCTGAGGTACAAGTACAACGCGTCAGTAAGCATGCTGGAAAGACGACGCCTAAAGCCACATGGAATTCCGGATCTACAGGTAAGTTATCGATGACCAGATTCACTGCTGTGCGTCTACTCTTGGCTGACAATGACCCAAAACTCCTTCAGGCTCAGTTGACGGTCAAGTGTAGCCCCACTTTTCTATAGGAGGGTATAATGTTCACCAATCCCAGCATCAGAATAAAGACACATATGTTCATCCTTTGGTTAAAAATTTCACCTGGATCATAGCAGACAGACGTTAATATAGTGCTACTGTCCAGGGAGCTTTCGTGGTTTATGTACTTGGAGTGGCCTCAGCGGTGGTGGCGATGGCTGGAGAGGCCGTTATGTCACGTTGGATGTAGGCCCTCCCTCTCTACCGCATTGCCTCTGGCAGCCGACCTCGTCCGATTTATGTTTTCGTCCTACCTATCGCCCTCAGTCTCCATCACAGTTCTCTGCCTCATCGCTTCTGCCTGCCGACCTCGCTCATCTAGATCCAAGAGTATGCTTTCCTCCTACCTGTCGCCCTCAGTCTGTACCAGAGTCCTTCGTCACCTCACTTCTGCTTCTCATCCCTGTTTTACTTGTTGTCATCATCCAATCTAACGCTCTAGCTCGTTGGTTATCTGATTGCCATTAATAATAATAATAATAATAATAATAAACTTATTGTACTTCTCCGTAAATATAAATTTCCTATTAAATGTAAAATTCACCGAGATACTCTGGGTTATTCGGTGCTCCTGTCTCTATATTACGACTATTTCTGTTGTATATTCAATATGGACGGTGGGTATTAGCGCAAAGGTAGTCCTATTATGTATTCAATATGGAAGGTGGGTATTAGTGGTGCCGATGCAGCTCTATTATGTATTCAGTATGGACGGTGGGTATTAGTACCGAAAATGCCCTATTGGGAATTCAGTATGGATGGTGGGTTTTAGTGCCGAAAGAGAGATAATGAAGGTTTAGGATATGTACCTATATAGACAATTGAGCCTTAGGATTTGGAAGAAAGAAACGCTCAAAACACATTACAATTTTCAGCCATGATATGTAATAAATGTCTCGAAAAAAGATGATTGTTATTGCCCTTGCTAATACATGGAATAGCTGAAAACAACAGGGTGAAATATTTTACTGTGTGTGTGTGTGTGTGTGTGTGTGTGTGCGTGTGTGCGTGTGTGTGTGTGTGTGTGTGTGTGTGTGTGTGTGTGTGTGTGTGTGTGTGTGTGTGTGTGTGTGTTTTAACAGCATAGCTCAAACATATTTAATCTAATGTTAAGAAAACTTGGTGGGAAACGTGAGGATCATCTAAGGTGCAAATGAATAGTTTTTTAGAGTAATAAGTTTGATCTGATTTAGTCCAAACTTGGTGGAGTGACTGAGGGGAAGGCAAGAACACAGGAATTCTATCTGAGAACAATCAGTCAAAGGACAAGATCACAGGGCAAGATAAAATTTCGACCCGTGTAAGTCTGTTTATGAACAAAACAGTTTAAGAGTTTGGATCAACTTTAGACCAAACTTTGGGGAAGGGTGGAGGGTCAGCCAAGGAGATGACTTACTGCTTTTGCGAACCGTAAGCAAAAGGTCAAGTCAGATGGTAAGATCAACATAGTCTTTATCCCACTGAGATCAACTTAGTGGGATGATTTAGTGCTCTGCATGTATGAAGGCAAATGAATCTGAGAACAAGTAGGCAATATTCACTGTCTGAGTACGGTCCAATGTTCTGCTATATAACCCAATTCTGATTCGATATGGACCAAACGTAGCGAAAGGACTGAGGGTCAACCAAGGATTATGACAATTTATTTATTTTTTTTTTTTTTTTGGGGGGGTGGAACTACGTCAAGGATCAAGGTCACACACAAAAGTAATGGGTCAAACGAAAATAAAGTGATTCGACTTTGAGAAATAATCAGACAAAGGTGAAGGTCATAAGGCAGGATCAAACACTTGGCTCTTAGATCAATTGTAAGGCGCGGGTGCTGCACTGAGCGTTCCTTCTTGTATATATTATTATTATCATTATTTTTATTATTATTATTATTATTATTATTATTATTATTATTATTGTTGTTGTTGTTGTTGTTGTTAATATTATTATTATCATCATCATCACTATTATTTACACCGTTCAGAACAAGTTCCAGCACTATAAAATGATGTCTCAGAACGTCAAGCATGAATGGAATAAATACGACAAAGATAAACTGGCAAGACAGTGAGGCAGAAGAGCAATGCTACAGAGACAAGCGGGCCCCACTGTGCTGCTGGCAGTGTAACATAGGTACCCAGTGCAATATACCGATGGCAACCACTAGGCATTTCTTGTGTGGCTGTCCACTTTGCCCGATCGCCTCTTACAATGTCACTTAAGTAAATCTTGCTGGCCAGGAGCACTGGCATCAGTCTAACAGTTTCCTGTAGTCCGGGACTCCATTTACAGCACTGGACGGTACACATATACCCAGATCACTGGGTGAAGTGGAGCCTCTGATGCCCCTGTTAACAGATTGAAGTCACAAATGTGGCATCCATCCAGGAAACAAACCTCTAAACTTTCCTCCTGTGCTTCGCTACAGCGAGACATTGTCGACCTCAAGGGAACATCGGCTCACTGCATGGGACGGCCCTGCAGGAGCGGATGCTTGCCTGCGGTTGACGGGCCTGCTCGGTCTGACAGACTGGGGTTGTATCAACAACAACAACTGTGACTAATCTCTTATTGTTTATTCATTAATTAATTTATTTTTTAATTGATGCAGGCCCCAACATTTTGACTGTTTGGGTTAGATGCAGCATGTGTAATGTTTGACGAGCTACCTGGACAAACAACGGCACTCACTGATCACACATTCCCGCGGCATACGTGAACCGTTCAGACAAAATAATAACGGAATGATAGTATTTTGAGGGTAAAAAAATGTGAACAGACAAACTCTCGCATCTGTTTTCCTCATCATTACAAAGACGCCACATGACTGACAGTGAATGATGACGTGAAGACCACACCAGCCGGTACTGTTTCACTGCCCCTTGCCGAGTCACTGTTAGGTAAGAAAAATTAAGACAGACTCATGCTTACTGACTGCCATCTCGACCTTCACAGCAGATGATCGGGTATTTCAGGATTACGAGAATTCACCTCTCCTCGAGTAGCACGATATGTACCTGCCACCTTATCACCTTATCTGTTTTGGAGCATTTCCCTCTCCACTACTGATAAACAATGTCGTGGGATTCAGCAGTCTTTTTCCTTATTTTATCAAGATTATCTGTAGCATTAAACCACTCATACAATTATCCCTCATGTTTAAAATGTAAAAAAAAAAAAAAAATCAAGGCTCATCATCATCATCATCTTCATCAACATCCTCTTTATCATCATTATCATCATCATCTTTTTCATCATCATCATCTTCATTACTTTCATCATCTTCACCATCACTACCATCATCATCATTGTCTAGCATCACCACCACCACCATCATCATCATCATCATCATTTTGTTTTTGGCACTTTAAGGCAAGCAACCAATTCTAATCACCCTCAGACCTATCAGCCTAACCAACAAATAGCTTTCTAGTCTGAATTCCAAACAGCACAACAGGTAAGGCAAACTAAACAGTGAAATGGTAAGAGCGAGGGGAGAAGCGGTCTTATAAAAATGAGGGTGAAATATCCCGACTTGCAAGCTATCATTAACTGAAAATACCCAATGCCTTCGTCTATTACACTTTTGCAGACTGCCATGCGAGGGAAGAGGCTTAATGATGGGGATAATAGTATGTAAAAACGAAACGCTATACATGAGAGCCATTCTGTCATAATGGTAATAAATTAAAGTGGCGCTAGATAATGATATAAAGGCAAATGCTGCGTTGATGATATGGGTGTGGGTTAGGGGCGAGGTGGGGGCTGGGATGGGGGAATTCCTGACGTCCTAAACTATTTCGTAAACTCATTGGCTTTCCTCTCACCCGCATATTCCTTCCCCATCAGTAAAACTAACAGAGAATAGCGACAATATGTTTGCCTACTCTGTTCCTGGTGTTGGTGTGGGACAAGATGGCGTCGGGGGAAGGAATGTATGATGAAGAGATCCAGGTGGTGGCGTCCATCCTAAACATTCGGTAAACACAGGTGTCGTACCTCTGTGCTTTGCCTTCATGTTCTTCCCCATAAATAAAACTAATACAACGACAGAATGTCGCCTATCCTGTTGCTGGTGTTGGTGTGGGGCAAGATGGCATCGGGGGAAGGGACGCAAGACGTGGAGGGTTAATTGGTGACGTCCCTCCTAACCCAGGGGGACGTTGACGTCCACTACCCGAGCGGGGACATCCTGACCGACGCCGGCTCGCCCTCCAGACGCTTCGTGTTTCCCACCTGGGAATCGTCGCTTGCCATATTCGGCGTCAAGGCCTCCAAGGACGCCTTTCTGGCCCTGGCGCACCACAGACGCAGCGAGTACGTCATTCTGAGCATCCGGGACTCATCGCTCTAGAATGAGAGTCAGATAACGACCACGGGAATCGGAGACAACCGAAGCCTGGTGTCCCGGACTCCCATCAACCTCAATAAGAATTAGTACAACTGGTTCACCATCTTCAGGAAAGAGAACGCCCTAGCTCTGTACCAGGAGGGAAAGGTGGAGCCTGTGCTGGTCTACGAGTCATCCAACAAGACTCGAGCCCACAATTTTCGCCTGTTTACAAATTTCGCTGTCGCTTCTCGATCTCCGGCAAGCTGGGACTTCCTCTGTACACATTACGGAGGCGATATTAAGACCCAGTGCGTTGAGGATAAGGCTGTTGATAACGAGTTGAAACAAATTGCTAGAGGAATGCTCAAAAGAGAGGAACTCTGGAAGCTCTACAAAAAACGGACTGCGAGCAAAAGTACCAAACGGTGGATCAAGTATGCGACCTCAGCCCTGCTGTCCGTTCGGCCTTACCGAGCCTTGCTCAGTTACTATGGGCGGGAGAATCCGGGTAACAAGGCCAAGAACGTCTTTACGGCCAAGGGCCAAGCCAAGGGCCAAGCCAAAGGCGAAACCAAGGTCAAAGCCAAGATACTTGGCTGAAAACTGTATGAAAATTCTATTTCTTGGCGATTCTTCGTTTTTTTCCCCATGATTCTCCAACATTTATTATTCTTTCTTTCCTGAAGGGTCTTTCTACATTTATTTGTTATCCTTCTCAATGATTCTCAAACAGATTTATGATTCTCTCATTCATTCTTGATGATTCTCTGTTTTTACTTTCCTTCTCAGCGAATCTCAAACACATACAGACTACGACTACTTGTCTTAACTTAGCGTTGTTGTTTGCACGAAGAACTGGTGACGAGTTTATATTCTCGGCGAACCTCCTTAAGACTGACTGACCATCTCTGGAACACAGGATTTAATTATTCTGAAGGATTTGTTAATATACTCCTTTTACTACAACATGGCCAAAAAAAAATGCCATCTCTCCATCTTGAATGCTGAGTTGTCACAAAAGATTAGCTCTGGACTGCGGTGCTAGTCACGAAGAAGTGCTATGGAAAGGTTGTAGAGCTGCAGCACTGTCTTTTTCCTGGCACTGAGCTGCATTAAATGAGCTGCATAATGGACGAAAATCTGGGCCAAGTTAAGGTGAAAGAAGCATAGTTATAATAATCCCTTGTCAGAGACTGCTCATCCCACGCAGATTATTAAGCTCTTTAAGGTTAGTGATAAAGGCTTGTGATAATGAACGAGGTAAGGGAGTGTGATAGTACAAAAGATACAAGACAGAATTACACAGAAAAAGACTCATAAACAACGAAGATTCTCGTCCTGATAACACCACTCAGGTGCTGCTCTCATTACGGTGCTTGGAAAAATTTTATATCTTATCTCCTTTATCCCCTTTATCACCATCATCCAATCCTGCGTTGCCCCATGAGGAGCGTAGGAGCCCGGGGCTAGGCAGTTGGTCCTGACATTTAAGATGAGAGTGACCAGCCTCACTCATCCCTGAGTGGCATTACGTGAGCAATAAACCCCAACCATCCCTTGGATATAAACCTTCATCGGCTCAATCTAACTGGAGCGCAATAATTACCCACTAAATTGCTTATATTTAAAACGACGTTTTATTTTACCAGCTCTCAAGAAAAATATTGTCATCTGAACTTGCTGGTTAAATATGTCATTGTTTTATATATCACTGCGTATTTGACGAACCTTAGTAGGGGTGCACCTGTAGCTGAGAGGAACAGTCAGTTGGCGTCAACAGTTATATAAGGTTTTGTGTGTGTGTGTGTGTGTGTGTGTGTGTGTTTTATATCTGCTCTGCTTTACATGTAAATGCATTTTGATACACACATTATATGAATCATTCTTAGATTTACGTATTTTTATACATTTTATACATTTTTTATATGTATCTGTCAAAACGTGTATATATATATATATATATATATATATATATATATATATATATATATATATATATATATATATATATATATATAAGGAGACCGGGGCTAGTTGCCACACTTTTTACTTTTTCGGTGATTCTGGCTTTTCGTTGCTTTCATTGAAAAATACAAACATTCCTCTTACTTTTCATGAAATAAAAGCATGGTTTTCTTTCCAAACTAAAGCAGAGCATTCTTTAGAAAAAAAAGTACTTAACTGTGCCAACCTGCCCCATATACAGGGTACGTTGGCACACACTATGGGGTACATTGGCATATCACATATAAACAGCAAACTCGACCCATGTAATTGTTCGTATAGATACAGAGTATCCCTGAAGTTAATTTCAAGATGATCCAGTTCCAACGTAACAAAAAAATATTTACTTAGTATGGAAAATGAGCAACTTTTTATTATAAAATAAATAAAAGCTCTGTCTTGTATATTGAGGTGAAAAATAATTATACTTCCAGATCATAATGGCATATAAGATACTTGCTTAATCTAAATCATCATCTGAATCACAGTTATGACATGTATAAAACAAATCATTATCGGTACAATCTTCGCTGGCCCACAAACTGCACACACTACACTGGATCACACTTCTCGTGGCCTGCTGTTGGAAAAAGGCTCCATGCACACCAGACAGAGCATGTCCTCTTTATCTGAGTTTTCCTCGTCAACATGAACTAGTTTTGATTTCTGTGATTGCTTTTTCATCTTCGTTTCTGAAAATATGTTTCTTTTGGCTTTATGTGTTTTTTGTTCCGATTCCTTTTCAAGCTATTTTTTACTGGTGTCCATGACGCTAAATAACAAGTGTATCAAGATAAATATATCACAAAAACAATATATATCAGATGTAATCGGAAAATAGAAAGGAATAAATAAGCCAAGGTAATTCATATATAATATGGGGCAAGTTGGCACTGTGCCAATGTGCCCCATTTTCTTTGAGCCAACTTGCCCCATCCGTTCCATTATTATTAACAAACCATTTTCGTATACACTAAGAAATCTTGTATGATCTGTTTTCAAGGGTAAGCAGTCCTTAAACCCTAAGTAAAATTATGGCTAAAATGAATATCAGTCATCTATAACCAGACTCATGTTACAACAAACAATGTATAGACGTGAAAATTTACTTAGCAGCAGCAAAGTTGAACTTTTCCTTACTCCAGTCGTCATATATATATATATATATATATATATATATATATATATATATATATATATATATATATATATATATATATATATATATATATATATATATATATATATATTTTTGCCGGACGCCTCAATTCCTTTCGGGGTGGCCACAAACAAATCGCCTCCACGTCGCCCTGTCCCCCGCCATTTCACTGCCCTGCTCCCAACTCACACCCGCCTCTCTCATATACCTCTCCACCCCATCCCTCCATCTCATCCTCGGCCTCCCCCTCCCTCTTCCCCCCTCCACCTCACTCACATGCACTCTCTTCGTCAGTCTTTCACCCTCCATTTTATATATATGTAGCAGCCGTGGCTCAGTGAGTTAGAGCGCTCCGCTCTGACCGAAGGGTCGGAGGATCGAATCCACCCAAGGGTCATTGGTAGACATCAGGAAGGGCATCCGGTCAAAAAATGCTACACGCTCCAGTCCAAAAGTCCTCTATCCAAGGGCAACGCCTTAGCCCTTCGGGGATACCTGTCGTAAAACCAGTTATATATATATATATATATATATATATATATATATATATATATATATATATATATATATATATATATATATATATATCCCATTGGAGCCCGGTGTCCGGAATATTGGACAGAACTGGGATTTTTCAAGTCTTTACAAAGTAGGGATCCTCCGGGTAGGGACCTATGAGCTTCGCGACTATGAGCCGATAGGCGGAGAGCGGTACGCTTAGGACCCAGCCAGCGCCATGCCTCGCCAAGCACCCCGGGGATCCAATGGGATATATATATATATATATATATATATATATATATATATATATATATATATATATATATATATATATATATATATATACATATATATATATTTATATATATATATTTTCTTCCTCATCTCTTCTTCCTCTTCTCTATCTCTCTTCTGATTTTATTTCTCTTCATCTTTTCGTTTTCCTTTTCCACTTCTTCCTTTCCACCTCCTCTTCCCTTTTCTCATCTTGCTCTCCCTCTCCTTCTTCTTCTTCTTCTCTCTCTCTCTCTCTCTCTCTCTCTCTCTCTCTCTCTCTCTCTCTCTCTCTAGTACATCAACATCAATGACTCTCCCATCCTGCCCCACTCAGTCACGTGATCAGGTAATTATCACATGAGCTACAAGGCCACTCGGCAATACTTCAGTGCATGCTTGCTCCTCCCCACTGACACTCACCGCCTCGCCACGCAGCTGTGAGTATGGTATGTGTGTGTGTGTGTGTGTGTGTGTGTGTGTGTGTGTGTGTGTGTGTGTGTGTGTGTGTGTGTGTGTGTGTGAATCGAGAGGTACGGTAGGCCTCACAGACACCAGCTGTTTCTTAGGGCATTAGGTCAGAGCAGAGTATGACGGGCTGGCAAGATCAACCTATATAGTTGTTATGTACCTACGACCAACCTTTGGGCAATAACTGACGGCAAGGTAAGAAGGACGTGATTACATGTGACCAATCAGTGTACGGGGCAGATCACAGGGCAAGGTGTGGCCCGTGTGAGGGTTCGGCAAATTTCAGACAGTTTTTATTCAGTTTTAGCCAACTTGGTGGATGGGTTGAGCGCCGGCCAAGGAGCAGACGTACTGCTTTTGAGAACAACAGATCAAAAGTCAGGGAAGAACAAAAGAACAAAGAGATACGGTTTTGAGAACAATCAGCCAGAAGTCAAGGTCATAGGAAAAGGTCAAAGCTCGAGCCACGTATCTGTAAGTGAATAAGTGAAAGAATTTTGATCTGCCTTAGATCCCACTTAGTGGATGAGTTGAGGATCACCCTCGAGTGTGATCTAGTGTTCTTGAGGGAGACAGGTCAAAGGTCAAATTCCCACGACAAGATCAGCTCAAACAGATGCTGTCTGATATAAACTAAACTTTGTGGAAGGCTTCAGGTACAAACATAAAAAGGAAAAGAGAAATTCAGTTTTGACAGCAGTGGAAGGGTAAGATAGCAGCGAAAGATTAAATTTCAAGATCACTGGAAGAAGTCAGTTCAAACATTACTGATCTTACCTGAAGGTAAGTTAGTGGAACTATTAAGAAGATAGACAAGAATGACGTTATCTGATATTAAGAGTAATTTGTCGACGGTCAGGGTCGCAGGCCAAAGGCAAATATTCCTTCAAATCAGTTGGTGGACGCCAGTGCTGAACTGTGTTATTACTCTTATTATTATTATTATTAATATTATTATTATTATTATTATTATAATTATTATTGTGGTAGGTGGGGCGCTCACCATCCACTCACTCGATGTAGAGCTGCTCTCGGGTGTCTGCCCTTTCCTCTCCTCCATCCTTCGTTCCTTCCATCCTCTTCTTTCTTTCCTTCATTCTTTCCTCGTCCTTCTGCCTACAGGTGACTTTACACTCCCTCCTTTGTCTTTCTTTCCTTCATTCCTTCCTCTTCCTTCTGCCTGTGGGTGACTCTACACTGAGTGACAAGCCAAATGGTTTCCTGTACACCAGGAAACCATTTACTGCGCTGGGTGGTAACCATATAACCAAAGCTTGGCGCCTGGCGGTTTAGTGGGTAATTATTGTGCTCCAATCGAATTAAATCGGTGAAGGTTTATATCCAAGGGATGGTTGGGGTTTACTGCTCACGTAATGCCACTCAGGGATGAGTGAGGCTGGTCACTCTCATCTTAAATGTCAGGACCAACTGCCTAGCCCCGGGCTCCTACGTTCCTCATGGGGCAACGTAGGACTGGATGATGGATAGATGGATGGATGGATTATTATTATTATTGTTGTTATTATTATTATTATTATTATTATTATTATTATTACTGACGTCATCACCGTCATCATTATTATCTAATCCTGTGTTTCCCCATGAGAAGCGTAGGAACCCGGGGCTAGGCAAGTTGGTCCTAACATTTAAGATGAGAGTGACCAGCCTCACTCATCCCTGAGTGGCATTACATGAACAATAAACCCCAACCATCCCTTGGATATAAACCTGCAGCGATTGGAGAGCCTTAATTACCCACTAACCACCAGGTGCCATAATTTAGTTATATGGTTACCACTCAGCGTGGTAAATGGTTTCCTGGTGTACAGGAAACCATTTGGCTTGTCATTTAATATATATAGAGTCACCCGTAGACAGAGGGAAGAGGAAATAAAAAAAAAAAAAGAAAGACAGAGGAAGGAAGGAAAGAAAAAAAGAAGAGAGGAAAGGGCAATCACCCGAGAGCAGTACTACAATGGGTGAGTGGATGGTGAGCGCCCCCACCTATTGTTGTTGTTGTTATGATTATAATAATAATAATCATTATTATTATTATTCCCCCCTCCTCCTCCTCCTCCTCCTCCTCCTCCTCGTAGTAGTAGTAGTAGTAGGAGTAGTAGTAGTAGCTAGTAGTAGTGTTATTATCATACCTAACCTCATTAACGCAACCAAACCTAACCTCACCTAACCTCACTAACACAACCTAATCTAACCTGACCTACCCTAACCTAATCTAACCTGACCTAACCTCACTTACGCAACCTAACCTGACCTAACCTCACTAACAAGTTAATTTAACCTCACCTAAGCTAACCTGACCTAACCTCACAACCTAACCTAACCTCACCTAAGCTAACCTAACCTAACCTCACCTATGCTACCCTAACCTAACCTGACTAACCACCTAACCTAACCTGCCCTAACCTTCCTGTCCATTGTACAGCCTGTGTGAAGACAAGACCGATAAGGATGAGTAAGCAACGCCTCCTGTCTGGCCATGAGGTCGAGTTCCTGTCCGGTGAAGACCTAGGGAAGGTTAGCGATGGCCTGACGATGTTCAAGAGTGGCTTTGTACGCATCCTGCCTGACGGATGGCTGTACCCGGGCATCGCCGCTCGCTACCTGGACCAGATTTACAGCATCGAGGTACCCTAACACATTTCCCTTAGCGATTTATTTTCCATGTCTGCTACACGGTATCTGAACTAGATTTACAGCATGGAGGTACCCTAACACATTTCCCTTAGCGATTTATTTTCCTTGTCACAACTCAGTGTCATACTCCAAGACACATGGAGGTATGTGCTGTATTCTGTGTGGCCTTGGAGATACTGTAACGTAACTTCTTTAGCGATTCATTTTCCATGCTCCAGCTACCCCTACACAACGATAATACCGATACAAATATTGATAAGGAGGATTGCTGTGGCCGGGAATAATGTAAAGGACGATAAATAATGACCATGATAACGGTAATGATAAAATGAAGATGATGAAAAATTTGCTGATGATAATGATGATGATGATGATGACAATGATAGTGATGTTTATATTATCAATTATGATGATGATGATGTCGAAGATGATGATGATGATGACGATGACAAAAGTTTATATTATTAATGATGACGATGATGATGATGATGATGACGATGACAAAAGTTTATATTATTAATGATGATGATGATGATGATGATGATGACAGTAAAGTTTATATTATTATTAATGATGATGATGATGATGATGATGATGATGACAAAACTTTATATCATTAATGATGATGATGATGACGATGACAGTAAAGTTTATATTATTAATGATGATGATGATGATGTCAAGATGATGATGATGATGACGATGACAAAAGTTTATATTATTAATGATGATGATGATGATGATGATGACAAAAGTTTATATTATTAATGATGATGATGATGATGACAAAAGTTTATATTATTAATGATGATGATGATGATGATAGTGATGTTTATATTATCAATTATGATGATGATGATGTCGAAGATGATGATGATGACGACGATGACAAAAGTTTATATTATTAATGATGATGATGATGATGATGATGACGATGACGATGACAGTAAAGTTTATATTATTAATGATGATGATGATGATGATGATGATGATGACGATGACGATGACAGTAAAGTTTATATTATAAATGATGATGATGATGATGATGATGATGATGACGATGACGATGACAGTAAAGTTTATATTATTAATGATGATGATGATGATGATGATGATGATGACAGTAAAGTTTATATTATTAATGATGATGATGATGATGATGATGACGATGATGATGACAGTAAAGTTTATATTATTAATGATGATGATGATGATGATGATGACGATGACGATGACAGTAAAGTTTATATTATTAATGATGATGATGATGATGATGATGATGACAAAACTTTATATTATTAATGATGATGATGATGATGATGATGACGATGACAGTAAAGTTTATATTATTAATAATGATGATGATGATGATGATGATGATGACGATGACAAAAGTTTATATTATTAATGATGATGATGATGATGAAGATGATGGTGATGATGATGATGATGATGACGATGACAGAAAAATTTATATTATTAATAATGATAATAATGATGATGATGATGATGATGATGATGACAAAAGTTTATATTATTAATGATGATGATGATGATGATGACGACGATGACAAAAGTTTATATTATTAATAATGATAATGATGATGATGATGATGATGACGATGATGACGATGACAAAAGTTTATATTATTAATAATGATAATGATGATGATGATGGCAGTAAAGTTTATATTATTAATGATGATGATGATGATGATGACAAAAGTTTATATTATTAATGATGATGATGATGATGACAGTAAAGTTTATATTATTAATAATGATAATGATGATGATGATGACAGTAAAATTTATATTATTAATGATGATGATGATGATGATGATGATGATGATGACAAAAGTTTATATTATTAATGATGATGATGATGATGACAAAAGTTTATATTATTAATGATGATGATGATGATGATGATGATGACAAAAGTTTATATTATTAATGATGATGATGATGATGACAGTAAAGTTTATATTATTAATGATGATGATGATGACGATGACAGTAAAGTTTATATTATTAATGATGATGATGATGATGATGATGACAGTAAAGTTTATATTATTAATGATGATGATGATGATGATGATGATGATGACAGTAAAGTTTATATTATTAATGATGATGATGATGATGATGATGATGATGATGATGACAGTAAAGTATATATTATTAATGATGATGATGATGATGATGATGACAGTAAAGTTTATATTATTAATGATGATGATGATGATGATGATGATGATGATGATGATGACAGTAAAGTTTATATTATTAATGATGATGATGATGATGATGATGATGATGATGACAGTAAAGTTTATATTATTAATGATGATGATGATGATGATGATGACAGTAAAGTTTATATTATTAATGATGATGATGATGATGACAGTAAAGTTTATATTATTAATGATGATGATGATGATGACGATGACAGTAAAGTTTATATTATTAATGATGATGATGATGATGATGATGACGATGACAAAAGTTTATATTATTAATGATGATGATGATGACGATGATGACGATGACAAAAGTTTATATTCTTAATGATGATGATGATGATGATTTTGCAGCTCCAGCCAAACGACGTGTTTCTCATCACGTTCCCCAAAAGCGGCACGACGTGGATGCAGGAAATTCTTTGGATCATGGCAAATAACCCAGAGGTGGACCCCAATAACGAGGAGATGAAGGAGAAGCTGTGGGTGCGCTCCGTGGATCTTAGGTAATTGTGTGTGTGTGTGTGTGTGTGTGTGTGTGTGTGTGTGTGTGTGTGTGTGTGTGTGTGAATATTCAGGCTGTGTCTTTCTCTGTACCGGTCTGTCTTTGCATCATTCCACATAAGAACAACAGCAGGATTGAATTTTCACCTCGGCGGGAGAATGATCACCAGGCTAAACCACATACGAGTTTGGAGCTCTGAGGACGTTCAAAATATCGACATGAGACATTTTCGTAGTATCGGCATAAATACCGTTTTGAAATAGTTGAATATTGTATGAAAATAGCTTAGACATAATATACTGACTGAAATGCTGTATTATGCCTCGACTTTGACATAAATAAGGAAAATACAATATCGGAGACCGTCCATCTTGCCACACTGATAAATTACTTATTTTCCTTTTTTACGGCCACTATCTTTTTTTTTTTTTTTTTTTTTGAGGGAACAGTCTTACGGGCTCTTAACCTTTGGTTCCTTCTTCCTTGAAAAAAAAAAAAAAACATCATTCAGCATGCGCTTGATACTGTGTCAAAACTATTTTTACAAGGAAGTGAGTCATATGAACCCAAGCGCTAACAAATCTATCTATCTATCTACCTGTCTATCTATCTATCATTCTATCTATCTGTCTATCTACAGTATAATCAGACGCCTTAATCCCTGCACTTCCCCGTCACGGTGTACTCCCTCTAACTCACACTATGCAATTCCAGTATAGATATGCTCTTCGACAACAGCGAACTACCCGAATCGAGTAAGGATTCGCTCAGAGAGAAATTCAGCCGCCTGTGTCCTGGGAAGAAGGAGGAGGACGGTATGTCGATTCAGATAGCGGAGGTTCAGCCCTCGCCGAGAGTGATGAAGTCGCACTACCCTCTGGAGCTGCTCAACAAGGACATGCTTAAGAAATGCAAGGTAGGAGAGAGAGAGAGAGAGAGAGAGAGAGAGAGAGAGAGAGAGAGTGTCTCACTGTTAACCATTTATATTCTTCACATTACATCTCACTGTCATCTATACTAATGACGCAAACTGTGTGGAGTTATGAACAATACAGATAACATTCAAGGAAACGTGAAGGTGTAATATGCAAAATAAGTCGTCCAGGGAGAGGTGTTACGAAGAGCACACAGAGAGTAAACACACCTGCACCCTTCAGTCCTAAATTTTGACCGTGCCTTGTATTATTTTTGTTCCCCCTAACCCTCAACCTTCCCACCAAGTCGTGTCTAACCTGTCTGCGTTGACCTTCCCCTGTGTCTATTCCCTCTGGCCTATTATTCTCAAAATCGAATCATTTCATTCTTGGCTGACCCTTAATCATTCCACCAAGTTCGGCCAAAACTGAATAAAATGTTTAAGTAATAGAGCCGGGTTAAGTTAGGTCAGGTTAGGTTAGAATATATGACTTTATTCTGTGACTAACTTTATGGTTCTTAAAATCGAATTATCTCACATCCACTTGTCTCTTAGTCCTTCCAACAACATTAGCTTTATCGGATTGAGACTTATAACATGCCCTTGTTCTTTGTCCTTGGCCTTTGTACTACTGTTCTACAAAGCAACATGTCAGCACCACTGCTTATCTCCAACAACTGCACTAAATTATGTTCAGATAAAAAAACTGATAAAGTTATACTGTTCACACACACACACACACACACACACACACACACACACACACACACACACACACACACACACACACACACACACAGCAATAAAATACAGTCGATCGTAAGGGTGTAATGAAAACAATGATGATGACAGTGATGATGATGACGATAATGATGATGATGAACAACAACAACAACAACAACAACAATAATAATAATAATAATAATAATAACAATAAGAGTTAGAGCACAGTAAATTTGTCCAAGGACAATTTTGATAAAGAAAAACTTCCCTCAGACATTGTCTACAAGAAGCCGAGTTTTAATGGGATCTGAGGTCAAGGTCACTGATCCAGCGCATACCACCTTAGGTCATCAAGATCTATAAGCCCACCAAGTTTGGTGGCTGTAGCTTTATTCTTTCATGTAAAATCAGGTAATTTCTCCTTCTTCCAGGGTAGTCAAAATTTTGGACCATAGGCAATATCACAGAATAATGATCCGATCTGGACTATATTAAGCCCTGCGTTCTGGCAGTGTCCCATGTATATGCCATTACAAATTTCAGCTCCTTAACTTAGATGGTTCTTAGGTTTTAGGTTCACTTTTTTTTTCCCCTAATCCTATCCGGGTTCCGCTGGTAGGATCAGGATGATATTTGGTCAGATGAAGCGGCCAACCAGTACTATAATATGGTACAAAATGAAGACTGTAACTTAAACGGTATGCCAATGGCAGCGACTTAGATCTTCCCACAGCGACGTGGAAGTTTTATTAACAACAATGGCGTGGACAACGAGAAAGGGAAAAGAAGGACGAAGACGATAATGATGATGGTGATGATGATGATAATGATGGATTGATGGTGACTGATGATGATAATTATGATCAATGATGACGATAATGATAAGTGATCATGATAATGATGATGATGATGATGATGTTACAGGTAGTCTACGTGGCCAGGAACCCCAAGGACATGATGGTATCCTTCTACCACTACGCACGTGTGGTCAGGAGTGGAAACTATCAAGACTCATTCGAGAAGTTTGCCAGGGCTGTCATGAAAGGCGAATGTAAGTGGAGAATATAGTTCAGAGATTTTAGTACAGATTACATTAGTGATTATTGTACAGAGATTATAGTACGCGGATTACAGTACAGAGATGGAGTACATAGATTATAGTACAGAAATTATAGCACTCCTTAACTCCCATTGACTTGAACTTTAATTTACCCTTGCCTCTATCAGGGTGACGTGCACTCTGATTCATCCTTGCTTCTATGGGACGATACTAGTTAACTTTACAGAGGACTCGCATACTGAAGGGGTTAATTTAGGATGCATTTAACTCGTCCTGTTCTAAAAATCTCTCCTAACCTGAAATAAAACTATAAGGTGATAACAATACATTTTTAAAAGCGTTATTTGGATGAATGGATTAAAAGAGGTGTTATCCATGGGGTTTGGGAGGTCTGGCCCCCCCTACACCCCCTCAGACCCTCTGCCCCCCCCACTAGCCCCCCAATTAAAGTTTCTAATTGTTTAATGTGTAACAATATGCAACACTGTGACGTATACTTTGTGGGGGCTTACTAAGAACCCAATTATCGGTATGTATAAAGTAATACGAATATGTGAAATTTTTAGCAGCCTGTATGGTTGTATGTACGAGTATATGTATGTACGCATGCATGTACAGTCGTGGTCATAAATAATCACCTATCCCTCAGTACACTGTGGCTCAGGCTGCCTCATTTATGCGCGGCAAGTCACAGTGGAGCAAGAGGGGCTGAGAGGAAGGGGCCAGAGATGACATTGTTTCCTCGGTGGCGCGATGATTGCAAGAGGGAATTGAGGCAGGAGGCCACTGCACTACTTACTCAGGCTTTCCAGGTTGCTTTGGCTTTACCAATGTCGGTAAACATTGCCACAGATATATTTTGGGAGTCTGAGTAGGATTTAGTTTCATTTTCCTTCTAACATTTTATGAGAGCTAACGTAATTATATCCACCCATGTGCACAGACACCAAATTTATTTACCTTTTGTGCACAATTATTTTAAACAGCCTTTTCATATAGAGATGCCATAAAATAGTTGACATGATGGTGGCTGTATAGAGGGAGTGTATACGAAGACGATGATCATATTTGCTGTGGACACAGCCATGCACAGGTTGCACATGATATTTAGTTTCAAAATTAATTACATGTAAGGGTAAAGGACGTTTCTTAAACATCAAGGAAGTCAAAGCCATCCAGATTCCATTCTGCATCCGAAGTCAAAATATAGTGATAAACAGAAGTATCTGACTCATCAATGATATATATTTCATCTGTCACGTCAGTATATTTCCCACTCGAGCCAGCCCTTGATATCACCGCCTATCTGAAGCTTGTTATCTGACGCCGATAATACGATGAAGTGCATCGTTATCTACCGAATATAAATATACATATATCATGCCCTGAATGAAAGAAAATAG
The DNA here is from genome assembly GCF_032717465.1 of Coenobita brevimanus. Taxonomy (NCBI): domain Eukaryota; kingdom Metazoa; phylum Arthropoda; class Malacostraca; order Decapoda; family Coenobitidae; genus Coenobita; species Coenobita brevimanus. Next base: position 19,646,291 of record NC_137027.1, read on the forward strand.
ACAAATAATATGACCACCACCTCGTATTCATTCTCCCTCCCCTACTCACCCTCCCTCCCCTCCCTCAGTCCACCCCCACACCATCACTCGTCCCCCCCCCCCTCACCTTCCTTTCTCTCTCTGGCCTCTTCCTCTCAGCCCCTCTTGCTCCACTGTGACTTGCCGCGCATAAATGAGGCAGCCTGAGGCACTGCGTATTGGAGGATAGGTGATTATTTATGGCCACGACTGTATGTACGTTTGATGGTGTGAGTATTTCTGTATTGATTTATTAACTTTGCTATTGCTATATTTTCTGTGGTGGTGGTGGTAGTCGCCTACTGCCCGTACTGGCCACACGTGCTACAGGCCTGGAGGCAGAGAGACAACCCCAACCTTTACTTCACCACCTACGACGACATGAAGGACGACATCATGGCGGTGCTGCGGCAACTTAACAAATTCCTCGGCAAGAACTTGACGGAGGAACAACTCAAGAAGGTGAGTAGCAGCTCGTGTGGTTAGAAAGGTTAACATCTCTTCCTTACCGGTTTATTCCTAAGTCTGCTCCTTTACTATATTCAAGAAGGTGAATAGGAGAAACTCGTGTGGTTAGGAGGCTTACTCAACATCTCTTCCTTACCGGCTTATTCCTGAGTCTGCTCCTTTACTTACCGGTTTATTCCTGAGGCTTCTCCGTTACAATATTCTTGTGTGTTATTCATGCAATTTACGCCGACGTTAAAAAGATATAAGAAGCAAATAAAGAGGATAGTAATGGATAGTTTGGAAGATAAATCGTTAAGGAAGAGGTGCTAAGACGCCTCCTTATTACTAAAAACTGAGTCCGCGAAGGTATAAGGAAGACGCTTGTGACTGACGGTCGCTGATGTAACACGTGTAGTTGATAGGTGGGATTAGCCTGCATCCCACATTATAGTGCAGTCAGCAAGCATAGGGATATCTCAAAGTTCTGTCATTATCACATTCTCTCTCTCTCTCTCTCTCTCTCTCTCTGTTCGTACCTATCTTCATCTACCTTTCTATCTATTTCTCTCAATATCTTCCCCCTCCCTCTCTCTATTTTTTTATCTCTCTTCCCTCCCCTCTCTCTCACTGTCTCCCTCTCACTCTCTCTCACTGTCTCCCTCCCACTCTCTCTCACTGTCTCCCTCTCACTCTCTCTCACTGTCTCCCTCCCACTCTCTCTCACTGTCTCCCTCCCACTCTCTCACTGTCTCCCTCTCACTCTCTCTCACTACCTCCCCTCCTCCCCTCTCTCACTGTCTCCCTCCCACTCTCACTATCTTCCCCCATTTCTCTCTCTCTCTCTCTCTCTCTCTCTCTTCACGTGGTAGTCAACGGATTGATTCTGGATCGCGTTCTAACTGGTTCTGGACATTTCGTAACACACCTTCCTTCGCGATTTAGTCAGAACACAACACCTCAGCATCATCTCGCAACCTACTGATGTAAACTATCTATCTATCTATCTATTGCCAGACACATTAATCCCGTAAGGGGTGGCCACAAACAAATCGCCTCCATGTCGCCCTGTCCCCCGCCATTTCACTGCCCCGTAAACAGTATTGATATTAACAGACACGAAAAACATACACAAGAATTTGAAACCATAATCGCCCACATAAATCGCTGAGGAATAAATGCTACGGTACGATGCTTAATACTTCTCCCATCTTCGTAATTTCTTTTTCAATGTCTCTGGGTCCTGCCTCACCCCAGCCTTGGACGGGAAAGAGAATAATAATGACGACTATGCTGCTGCTGCTGCTGATGATGATGATGATGACGATGATGATGATAATGATGATAATGATGATGATGATGATGATGATGATGAGAAGGAGGAGAAGGAAAGGGGTGATGATGATGATGATGATGATGATGATGATGATGATGATGATGATAATATGTTTATTATCATTATTATTATTATTATTATTATTATTGTTGCTGTTGCTGTTGTTTATTTCCTCCTGCATTCCACAGATCGCCGAGTTCACCAGCTTCTCAAATATGAAAACCCGCGGGGAACCAATTGACATGGCCTACTACAACCAGGATGTGTGGAACAAGGATGGTGGCATGTTTAGGAAAGGTGAGAGAGAGAGAGAGAGAGAGAGAGAGAGAGAGAGAGAGAGAGAGAGAGAGAGAGAGAGAGAGAGAGAGAGAGAGAGAGAGAGAGAGAGAGAGAGAGAGACTAATACAACCACTTGTCTTCTCTCTTCTAGGGGTAAAGGGTGACTGGAAGAACTACTTCACTCCCGAACTGAACCAAGAGATAGAGCAGTGGATCAGGGCCAACGTGAAGGGCACTGGCCTGGATGTTAAGTGGGGATATCACTGAGTTAATTGCATAAGGGCGTATTAAGTGGCTACTCTGTGTTTGTAACACCCATTCCTTACCTATTCATTCGGCACATTTTAATTCATTATCCTCCTCTGTATTACTGACGCAAACTTGGTCAACATTAAGGTGAATGTCAAGGTCAAATATGAAAATAAGTCGCTAAGGAAGAGGCGCAACGAAGCTTCCCTTGCCACTTAATACAAGGGCCTCACTAAGATGCAAGTTTTAGTGTATTCTTACCACATCCAGACGATTTTATTCAGCTGAAGAAGTTAGCAAGACTGAGATGATGAGGGGGTGAGGGGCGCTGCAGGCACCAACCACACCACGCTGATAGCCAGGGAGTTTTATCTTTTTTCTTGTTCTTTTTTCCTTTCTTCCATTTTTTTTAAGGCACAAACGAAAAGTATGCCCAACATTATTATTATTATTATTATGATTATTTTTGGCTCTGGACACTGCATTGCTTCATCCTACGTGGGAAAAGAAGTCTGGATGTTGATGATGATGTTGATGTTGTTATGTTGTTGATGTTGAAGTTGATGATGAGGAGGAGGAGGAGGATGACGAAAATGATGATTTAGTTCCTGTTCTTTGCTAACAATCTATGCTTTAGGCGGTTTGACTCCTTTTTGTTCCTGATATGATTCTGGACTGCTTCGCTTCGACATTATACTGACCATGGCTGACAAGTTTGTTCAGTAGTTTTATGGTACAAGTTAAAAGACGAAGAGCTTTAGATATACTGAATCGATATCCCGATGCCACATCATCCAAGAGGCGGTGGAGGGGGACGCCTTCACGTGGTGGCACTGGCGTAATCGTGTGGCTCCACTGCCCGATTATGTAAACGTCCCTCAGCTCCTTCTCTATCACCCGCAAGAAGGCTGGTGGACTGTAGGGGACAGTTTCAGCCTGCAGTCCACAGGGTTCACTTTCATCTGAGTCCTGGGCCACAGCAAGTACTACAACGTGGGCCTAATATAGTCGGGTTGTGTTCATGTGACACAAGCAGCCACTGCCTTAGCTGGATTATTAAATCAGGGTTACGTGATAGACGATGGCCTTTAGTTATGAGGTCTGAATGAGACTCCTTGATTACTAGTCAAATTTATCCTCCAATCTGATCACACCTGGCACAGCACCTAAGATGAAAATGGTTAGGAAGATCTGTCAGGTGAACACCAAGCGACTACAGCCTGCACATGTCTAAGCTCTGACTCACAGTGTAGTAACTTGTCTGACTACAGCACAAGCGGCTGTCATAGTCTGCCACTGTTATGTTCATCTGATGCACAATGCACTCTATAAATAAATTACTCCACTGTGTAACATGTAATACAAATACAAATATAGCCTGAACACTGAAGTTTTATTAATACCATTACTATTATACCGGTGCTCTTATGTCTGGCACTAGCAGGGGTACCCGGCGTTGCCCAGGTATATAGCTATGCATACCAACTGAACCCCAGACCCGCAGAGCACACCCCCTTAGTCTGGGCAGCCCACGGGGGTCATGCTGTGCCTAAAACCTGATTTCAAATGGAGGTATACCACGTCGCAATTTTGTTTTTCTTGTTAAAAATCTATCCTACTACCACTGTCATCAAGGCCACTATAATACCTATCAGCAACACCACTTCTACTATTATCACCACCACTATCACTACATTCCTCATCTTCCCCCCACTATCGTCACATCCACTTTCACCATCACTACTTTCACCATCACTACATTCCTCATCTTCCCTTCCTTTTCCTGTTAACTTCCAACCAGTTCTTATATAATGTCCTTCCCACCTACACCACCCTCCCACCTACACCACCCAT
>NC_137027.1:19655473-19667973 GCF_032717465.1 Coenobita brevimanus
AAATACTATTAAATGAGGCATAAAAATTATTAAGTCTAAAAATAATATCGTCATTGTCTTTAAAATTAAAACAGACATTATGTCCGAGATAATTACAAACCTTTACTACCTGCAGTGTATCACCGTTCAGCTCAATGCTCTCTGTTGTCTCATCCACTTTGTTACTAAAAATAACACACTGTGATTTTGTCCTGTTAACCGTAAGCAAGTGTTCATCTATACAGGCACAAAGTTTACTATATAAAGTGTCCATTTCTGCAGGTGTCTCTGCCAGTAGTACTAAGTCATCTGCATAAGCTAATATATTGCATCTGAGTTCTCCATAGCAGCATCCAACATCAGTGTCTGTTATCTCATTAATAATGCTGTCTATATAAAAATTAAATAAGAAAGGTGACAAAACTCCTCCTTGTCTCACACCTTTCTCTATAAAACAGTAATTACTAAAAGAATCTCGCCATTTAATATTAGCTTGCTGGTTTCTTAGGTAATGCAGAATCATTAGTACCACGTCAACTGGCAGAGAACACCGTAGCAACTTCTTACCTAAAATAAAGTGGTCTACCCTATCAAAAGCTTTACTTAAATCAATGAATGTGGCTAGGCCTGATCTCTTGTACCTAGAGTAGTAGTAGTAGTAGCAGTAGTAGTAGTAGTAGTAGTAGCAGTAGTAGCAGTAGTAGTAGTAGTAGTAGTAGCAGTAGTAGTAGTAGCTGTAGTAGTAGTAGTAGTAGTAGTAGCAGTAGTAGTAGTAGTAGTAGTAGTAGTAGTAGCAGTAGTAGTAGTAGAAGTAGTAGTAGTAGTAGTAGTAGTAGCAGTAGTAGTAGTAGTAGTAGTAGTAGTAGTAGTAGTAGTAGAAGTAGTAGTAGTAGCAGTAGTAGTAGTAGTAGTAGTAGTAGTAGTAGTAGCAGTAGTAGCAGTAGTAGTAGTAGTAGTAGCAGTAGTAGTAGTAGTAGTAGTAGTAGTAGCAGTAGTAGTAGTAGCAGTAGTAGTAGTAGTAGTAGTAGTAGTAGTAGTAGTTTTGGCCCTAAGCATCGCCTATATGTAACGTCAAGCTGCCCTCCTCCTGCCCTCCACCATCCTCCTTTTAGGGATGATGGGAAGGGAAGTGAGGGATGTTTGTATAACCAAGCGTCAGAGCCACCCACTCATATATGTGCCACCACGTGAAGGCGTCCCTCTCCACCGCACGTTAATATCCTCTTGCATGTCGCTTACAATGTCGATGTCGAAAAAAAAAAAGATGAATAACATGTATGATGGTAATTGCAAAACTTAGACAAAATAAGTCGCTGAGGAAAAGGTGCTGCGAAGCCTTCTGTGCCACTTACAGTACGGTTTAATATTTGACTTTGCGGTGAGGAAAAGATATAAGAATAAACAAACGTTCCTTATTTGTGTGTGTGTGTGTGTGTGTGTGTGTGTGTGTGTGTGTGTGTGTGTGTGTGTGTGTGTGTGTGTGTGTGTGTGTTTTCGTTCGTTCTGCCTACATGTGAAAATCAGAATTACGAGACCAACTACAGTAATTAGATTTATGAACAGAGTAAAATAAACACACGTATATTTTAAAACATTTATTTATTTTTAGACATTACTGAAGCCTATTTCCTCACTGTTACTTTAGAACATTTGTTAAATATCTTCCCATTATAAAAGCCTATCTGCCAACATTTACAACAGTGAGAGCATTTTATAGTTCTCTCTCTCTCTCTCTCTCCCTTACTGGCGACAGGCGATATCTTGTGTATTGCGGGGACGGCTCAGGCTGCTCTCAGTGCCTGGCCTTCACCATTTATTCATTTCCTACTCTCACTGCCTCACTGACGCCCACACCAGCAGACTGAGCCGTCCCCGCAGCAAACAAGATAACTCCAGGTGAGATTTTAGTGAAGCGGTATTTATAGACCATGCTGTATATGCACGTGCTTTAATAATAATAATAATAATAATAATAATAATAATAATAATAACAATAATAGTAATAATAATACAATAATAGTAATAATAATAATACAATAACAGTAATAATAATAATAATATTAATAATAATAATAATAATAAATAGTAATAATAATAACAATAATAATAATAATAATAATAATAATGATAATAATAACAACAATAATTATAATACAATAACAGTAATAATAATAATAATAATAATACAATAACAGTCATAATAATAATAATAATAATAATATAGTAGAAGCTTCAAATAAACTAATCGGGGTATAGCCTGCCTGGATGCCCCTTCCCTCTCGATCTATGACTGAAAATCCATTGTCAGCCTAAAAATAAAACCAGCCAAGCCATTGCCGCCAGACCCTCGGGACTCCTGCACCAGAGAGGGCCAAAGAGGGTCTAAAACAATACTGTTAAGGCAGTTTTATTAATCTGATGGCATATTAATAGAGAATCTTGAGGTATTCATAAAAAAAGAATTATCAACTTCAGATTCATTCCAGGAAATTTCTTAGGGAGGTCCTAGGAAGCCATCTGTAATTGTCCTGAGGTCCGGAGGGTCTAGGAGGGCTCTAAAGGGCTTATCTAAATCAGTTCTCCAGTAAATCAGTGACATTGGCTTTTCTAGGCCGGCCTGTAGGAGACTCTAACAAAAATCTTTAGATGTAATGGAAGGACAGAGAATGCAAGTTAGACTTTTTAACCCCTTCAGTGTGATGACGTCCTTTTCTATTTTTCTTGCTCTGTTTAGACAATCTGAACCAGTTTAGGAGACACTGTTGACACTGGCAGAGTTAGGTATAGTGCTAGGCAAGGCATGTGTTCCTGGGGTGAATACAATGCTCGTGATGCAGCAGGAGGCCACTACAGTAAGCCAGTCTTCCCAACCCCAGACGATTTGCTTAAGGTCAGGCCAGATTTTTTTCTAACTAGAGGGGTTAGATATAGACCTATATTTTTGTCAGTAAAGGTAGCTCCCTAACGCATCTTCCTTAGCGATTTATTTTTGGATACGTCTGGTTAATATCATTTTGTACGCTATTTACGCAACGTATGGAGTAAGTAGGATTTATGTTACATTTAAGACGGCAATAACGTGTAATAAGCAAAATAAATTGATGAGGAAAAGGAATTAGGGAGTTTCCTTAACCGACGAGAATTCCGGCCGTAGCTTCATTACGTCATTCGTTATTATATATTTTTCCTAAGTTGAATAAAATGGTCTGAGTGACAAAAAGTAACTAAACATAACATGTCGCAGGGATGGGGTTTAGGTGTCTCGTGCAAAATAATTCGCTAAGGGAGAAGTGTTACGAAGCTTCCTATGCCAACTAGAATACGACCATAAAATTCAGCATGCTATAACCTGTGCACTTTAACTTGGCCTAAAATTACCCTTTCTCCATCTTGAATGCTGGGTTATAACACGAGATTAATACTACGTGACGCTAATCTCCCTTTCTTTCCTTCTAATGTACAATCGTGGAAAGAAGTTCACACCAATGTTCTAAGTCTTCTGCCTCTCACTTTCCCCCTTTGGCTAATGTTCTTAAACTGAAAGAGGCTTTGTATGTTTCTGCGTTTTGGCTTTTTCTCCATTTTCTTCACTGACTAATATTCCTTTTCTTCGTTGGCTAATATTGCTTTTCTTTGCTGGCTAATATTCCTTTTCTTTGCTGGCTAACATTGCTTTTTTTTTTTTTTTTTCTGGGTAATAATCCTTTCCTCTGTTGACTAATATTAAGCTGAGAGACGTTTGGCATGTTTCTCGGGTTATTACTGATTCTGTAGGCTGTACCGGCAATGCTTTATGAGGGAAAGTGACGGACATGCCCTAAGCGTGAAGTAGACACAGTAATATAGTAGGCCAACTTTTATCTCATACTATTGCATCTTCTCAAGAAAAAAAAAAAAAATCTGGGCATATATCTTCCACCTCATTAAGGAGATTATCTAGCACTCTGGAGCACAGTAACATTCCTCGTCTTCAACCAACGTAACAGTTTTATAGGTCTGCTCCTCGATCTTCAGAAGTATCGTTATTTCTATTCCTTTCGTCGCATTTACACAACACCCAGTCACTTTGCCAGCCTCACCGCAGAAACTGGAGTCGTCGTGGCATCGGCTGAGGAAGACGTGTGAAGGGGAGTATTCCTGGTCTAGTATTTCATCACGTAAATAATTCGCCACCCTCACCTTCTGCGGTACCAGATGGCAACGTGGGCTGGTTCGATCTGCGATTTGTTCCTCGTGTTCAGCCTTAAATCTGTCCACTTGTGCACGAACACACACAAGAACGAGCACCATCAACAACAGCACCCTCCACATCGTTGGCTTCCTGCACTCCATTTCTAGTTCCGGCCTTGCAAATGGCTTTGTGGTGGGTTAATGGAATCAATATTAACACCCTCGGGCTCCAATACGCCCTCCAAGCTGAAGAAAAGCGTCTGGCGGTAGCCTGCAGGAAGGGATTTACAAGCTCCAGTTTCCGGTGACTCACTCTCGTTCTTGAAGTAAGGAATTGGCCCCTGTTTGGCTGTCTTGAAGCTGACTGGTATACTGTAGACTGACTTGGAGGTGGTTGGTATAGGCTCTCTTGAAGTTCGCTAGTATAGACACTCTTCAAGTTGGCTGATATACTACACTCTGTCTTGAAAGTGACTGATGCAGACTGTTTCGTGGTGTTTCGGCAACTAGTCAGCTACTTCATAAACTGCTTCTTTGTGCCACAGAGCCAGGGGAATACAAGGGAGATATCACGAGGAACAGAAGCGGCTCTATAGTAGCCGCAGCGAGAAATGAACGCTGTGGTGGGGCAGGCGGGATGACCTGGGATTCCCCCATTGTTGCCATATCCACATGTCACCGACCATAGAGGTAGGATGTCACCGACCATCGGCCACCGCTGCAGCCCCGCTCCATGATCCTTACCCTGTGTCTCTGGCTTTCTCTTTCTCTCTTGGTTTCTATATAAACTGGTGTATTTCCGAAACTAATTATGAAATTATTATGACTTTTGTTCCACACCACCACTGAGGTAAAAATCAAGGAGAGTTTTCTGTATAAAGGTTTCCCCCCCCTCCTAAATGTGGCATATGAGCGGGGGAGTGCGGCCTTGCCGATACCTCCGCCTGACCTATAATTATACACTCGCCAGAACTGACCTGCCCTCAGACAAGGGGGGGGAAACCTTTATACAGAAAACTCTCCTTGATTTTTACCTCAGTGGTGGTGTGGAACAAAAGTCATAATAATTTCATAATTAGTTTCGGAAATACACCAGTTTATATAGAAACCAAGAGAGAAAGAGAAAGCCAGAGACACAGGGTAAGGATCATGGAGCGGGGCTGCAGCGGTGGCCGATGGTCGGTGACATCCTACCTCTATGGTCGGTGACATGTAGATATGGCAACAATGGGGGAATCCCAGGTCATCCCGCCTGCCCCACCACAGCGTTCATTTCTCGCTGCGGCTACTATAGTACCGGTATTTCCCCCAAGGAGGATCGTATCGCATTGGTCGGCTTTATCCTACTATCTACCGTTATAACTCTCCCACTCCTGGGCCCACATTCACAAACACGTCAACACAATCTTGCAACACAAGTTTTGATTAAGAAGGAAAACAATAGCTGGGATTTTTTTGTAACACCATTTCCTTGACCTTAAAAAAAAAAACTCATAGTAAAAATCAGTGCAATGTAAATTCAACTCTCATCTCACCCTGTCTAAAGAAGCAAATGTAACTTACGAAAGGCAATTCATTTTAAGCATCTTTGTGAATATGGTGCCCTGGCTTTTCCTACTGTACAAAAATAAGATGCGGATGTAAACGTTTTGGAATTTAAAATAGCTTCATAGCTTCCTTTGTTGCCTCGTATGTCACCTGTTCAAGTATACCTGTACTGCGTTTCAGAGTAATTCTCCTCTCCTCTCTATTCCTGATCTCTCTCTCTCTCTCTCTCTCTCTCACACACACACACACACACACACACACACACACACACACACACACACACACACACAAAGTGGTTAGAAAGCTTATCTGTTGTCTTATGGGACGTGGGTTCGATCTGTGCAGGGAACAGTATAGCCTACCGAATTTCGTAAAACTGACTTTACTCGTAATCAACATGAGCCAACAAGAAATAAAAACACCCCCGCTAATATCAATGAACCCTAATATGTATTCAGTATGGACGGTGGGTGTTAGTGCCGATGTAGTGATGTGTGAAAGTTTTTGAAATCCTGAAAGAGAAACCTAACATGCATTCAGTATGGACGGTGGGTATCAGAGTCGAAATGGTGACACATACATAGAACCACAGGGAGCGAGGGAACGGGCTGTCAAGTCTATGCCCAGAAAAAAAAAAAAAAAAAAAAAAAAAGCAAATGAGCTCTTTTCACCTTAACATGGCCCAGATTTTCGTCCTTTCGCGACCAATTTCCTGTAGCTCAGGATAAGACAGTGTTATGGCTCTATATTCTCTCCATAGCACATCTTCATGACTAGCATCATTTTCTAGTCTACATTATATCCATAGCACTTCTTCATGACTGGCATTTTCTAGTTACCTTTCTTTCCATAGCACTTCTTCGCGACTAGGATCTTATCTAGTTTACAATCCTTCATTAGTGCTTCTTCGTGATTAGCACTATTTTCAGGTTTTAATGCAGGGTTACAACTCGGCATCCAAGACAGGGAGATGAGAATTTCAGGCCAAGCAATATTATTATAACTCATAAGTGCGTAGTTTACGTGTGTCCTTCAAAAATCTGGAGGCCACATACACACCAACTCACCCCCTCCCACACACACAGACATAAACATTCCTTACTGTTAGCAAGTGTGACCCACGCACCCACCCACCCACCCACACACACACACACACAAATATATCTTCCTATTAGCGAGTGTGTATACTCTCAGGCGACAGTCAAGTGAAGGTCACAGTCAATGAACAATGAAATCACAAAAAGTACGGGCTATAACAACTAACTAAACTAACAAGCAAATAAAATAAATAAATAGGAATAGAACCAAACCATTTATAAGTCTCCATTAGCTTCAAATATCATACTCTCTTCACTTTCACTTGGCCTAAATTTACACAAGAAGATGCTATACGCTGTGCACTTTAACTTGGCTTAAAATTTCGATCTCTTCGTCTATAATGGTCAATTGTAAGAAGAGACTAACACTAGAATATCACGCCATACACTTCACTGGAACTAGTAAAATGGCGCAAAAATCTTAATCCCCAAACTTTTCCTAGATTAGCATCGCCCCAAGCTTGAATGCTCAATTTTAACAATATATTAACAAGATTATAGTGATAATTGTTTTCACCTTGACTTGGCCTAAAATTGCCATGTCTCCGTCTTGGATGCTAAGGTGTAACAAGAGCTTAGCACTAGAATATGATGTCATACTCTATTCACTCTTACTATTATATGGTGATATACTCTTGCCATATTAACTTGGCCTAAAATTGCCCCACCCCCCGTCTCTCTCTCTCTCTCTCTCTCTCTCTCTCTCTCTCTCTCGTCAGGCTTTAATCCCGTAAGGGATGGACACAAGCAAATCCCCTCCATGTCACGTTGTTCTTCGCCATCAAGCTGCCCTCTCGCCAACTCACACCTTTTCACTTATATCTCTGTCCAACCCCTTCCCTTCATCCTCAGTCTTCCTCTCCCCCTTCCCCCTCACTCATATATATCTCTGCCCAGCCCCTTCCCCTCATCCTCAGTCTCCCTCTCCCCCTCCCCCCTCACTCACATATACCCTTTTAGTTAGTCTCCAGCCTCCCCATATCCCACAGTCAAGCCCTGTCCTCACAAGACACCCTGTAATATATCTCATAATACTGACAAAAGGAAAATTACGTCTGCGGGTCCCAACTCCATATTGTAATGTCCATGTACAGACCCGAGTACCAACCAAAAGCCTGACCAAAACATAGCGGAAAAATCGAACCCTCTGAAACACGCACTGGCAGAGACACGGCTTTTCACTGTGTTTCGCCAGTTGTAAATTTTCTTCACACGAAACGGAAAGATGGTTGTTTGTTTCACTATTCCAACGTCGGACAATTTCCTAACATTATCATTTCATCTGCTGCAAACTGTGTGTGTGTGTGTGTGTGTGTGTGTGTGTGTGTGTGTGTGTGTGTGAGAGAGAGAGAGAGAGAGAGAGAGAGAGAGAGAGAGAGAGAGAGAGAGAGAGAGAGGTATGTGAGGACAATTTAGTCTGGAGGGAACAAAGCGTAGTCGGCTGATGATAATGATATTGGTACTGTACATGGGGACGCCCACCTTCCACTCACTCGATGTAGTGCAAGCTTTAGGTGACTATATTAAGTGTCAAGCAAATGGTTACCTGTGATTCAGGAAACCATTTACCACCTTGGGCGGTATCAAGGTAAATAAATGGACGGTTTTCCGTAATTCAGGAAATACTTTACCTCGTGCGCGCTGGGTGGTATTCATGTAAATAGGTGGACGCCTGGTGGTGGTGGTGGTTAAGGCACTCTAACCCAAAGTACAAAGACTACAAGTAGTCTATGTACTTTGCTCCAACCGGATGGGGCTCACACAGTGTCAGTCAGTGCGAGCGAAACTGGTCACTGTCGCCGTAAATGCCGGGAATTAGTAACCTAGCACCGGGATTCTGTGCTGCCGATGGACCAAAAAATAACTGGACGATAAAGAGGAAGCTGTCGCAGATATATAATTAGCCCATATATCTATCTATCTATAGATAGATAGATAGATAAATAGACAGACGGACAGGCCGATAGATAGACAGATAGATAGAGGGATAGATGGATGGACAGATACAGATAGACAGCTATAGTAATTATTTACCAAGCGGCAAAGCCCCATAGCGCTGTCCTGAAGGACATGCAAAAAGAGGTACAACAAGAGACACATTGGCACATACATGGTATAAATTTACCTACTATTTTACAGCATTATAAAACAGTAAGTACAATGATGAGAAGATTAACAAAATAAAATGAAGAGAAAGGCTCTAGTCAGTGTACACATAATAAGATTTGTATACTACTAATATTCAATGATCAACACAGTGACGCAGTGTGTGCCATGGCATTAAGCTCAAAGACACTGAGGAATGGATACAGAGGTTGAATGCCCCTCATTTCATAAGGATGGGGGCGCTGTAGAATATAACCCAGGGCATGTAAGGGGCCTACTCGTACAGTATGATGGAACAGGTTACGAGATGATGGGAAAGCAGGTCAGGCTTTGTAGAGTTACAGAGCTTACAGGGATTCACGACCGCCAGTCATCTAATGGCATACCCCGCGGAATGATACCCCAGATGAATGCGGGCTACAGCCACATTACAGCGGCAGGTGAAGGTGGGGTGCTTGCCGTAGATATAACACACCCCACGGTTGTTGTCACTGTGCTGGATGGAGATGGTGGATCCTTCAATATGAGTAAGCAGGTCTAGGTCCTCCCTGGTCAAAGGATTCACCATTAGACAATCGCCTTGGACACGGGGAGGCAAATGGGATCAACCTAGTCGGCTGGAATCCAGACAAAACAGAGTCTCATATAGAGGGCATGAGTCTGATGGAGACGGGGATAGTGGGAGGAGAAAAGAGGAGAAGGGAGGCGTATGGGATGGGGGGAGTTCAAAGAGTTGCTTAAAAGAAGGCAATCAAGGGCAGATACAAATACAGATAGTTCATATGTGTACTGATGGCTCAAATGGAGGAAAGGTGGGAGGTGGAGAGGATGGGAGAAGTAAATTTAGTAATGACATGGAATGCAGCCTCTGCCAGACATTAGTGAGGATGGAACCGTCAGTATGAACGTGACTGGGATGAGCAGGGTATGTACGGGCTATTGAATGGAAGGCTTTGGTGATGGAATACTCAAGTGGGATAGGTGACAGTCAGTAGCAGTGGCAGAAGGTGCATAACGCACAGCAAGTGTATTGCATGCCCTTACAGGAGACAAAAGGTCAGCAGGGATGGATGCGACAAGGTCAGCGGAGATACTGGCGGAATTTCTCTGCCAGAGAGTTGGAGTGAATAGTGTCGAACGGATCCTTTGGAGCCAGATATCACGCCGGGGACGCGAGTGCGCAGCACCAAGTCCAGGCGAGTGGCATCAGATAGAACATCAACCAATAGGTAGGAAATGGACGGAACAGGGGACGGAAGCGTAGTAAGACACTATGTAACGAGGCAGACAATGAATACATGAATGCGATCAGTAAAACGAAACAGACTGAGTTCAGGGAGCAAGCTGATTACTCTGACAGACTAGGGGCAGTGAAAAATGATACGCATGGCACGATTTTGTACCGCTTCAAGTGGTCAAACCTGTTCGTGAAAGACAGAGAGAGACCTGTTAAGTAGTCAAGAAGAGAGCGCATATGCATCAGGCAGCCTAAAGGGTACGGGCAATGGGAATGCTGACCTTCTGCGAGGATATAATGGAGGTCACGTCTGTTAGGGAGGGGCATGCGGAGGGTGGAGACATACTGGGAGGAGTTAAGTAGGTAGGAAAGATGTATGTCAAGATATATCCTGTGTATACTGTATTGTCCTTTAGACCTTCGGGGTGAAAGGATAGGAGGTAAGTTGTACAGTCGCCTGTGAGTGGAAGAGCATGCAAGCATCTTGGCTTTGCTGCGTTGATTATTAAACCCACTAGCAGATACAGTCTGGCAAAACTTACGAAGATATGCTAAAGTGTGGCAAGGAAGTGGAAGTGGTGCAAAAACCTCCAGGAATGGTTAAGATCACACAGGAATCGGAAAAATATTCATGCTTGCCCTTAAATCCATTTTCTTTAAACCACTACGATTCAAAGAAAACTTGTTTTTATGACAAACCTCTATGTTATCACTTCCAACAGAGTGGTTAGACTTTTCTGGCAAATAAGTCTCTTGCATATGGAGATACACTGTGGTAATTGCAATTGTATTTTCCCATTACCAAAATAAGGAAACTTTCAGCAACAAACGGTCTTCTGAAGTAGTGCTGCCTACTTCTTCCTTAGCCTTTATCATTCTTTTTCTGTGCCTGTCCTCCTCTCTTCCTATTTCTCCCATCTTTCCTGTCACTTCTTATTGCTTTTCTTTCCTTTACAGGTGGTTTTACATTGAGTGAAAAGCCATAGGGTTTCCTGTAAGCCGAGAAACCATTTACAACGCTGGGTGGTAACCATATAACCAAACCATACGTGTTCCCTATGTGTCAGCAAGTGGGTTGGTGGAGGGTTAGTGCCCCTCCCGGTAAAATGAATAACTCGGAGCCAAATGACCACCCCTTACGGGATTATGGCGTCTGGCAATAGATAGATACATAGTATGGACCTCACACTTAGGAAAGCATGTTGAGAAGATTGAGAAGGTACAAAGAGCAGCCACAAGATGGGTACCAAGCCTGAGAGATCTTAGCTACAAAGAAAGACTTGATACGCTACAGTTACCAACATCAGAAGAGAGAGGAAGAAGAGGCCATGTGATCATGACATAAATGTACCAAAGGGAAAGAAAACTTTGACATTAATGAATATCTATCTATCTATTGCCAGACGCCTTAATCCTGTAAGGGGTGGCCACAAACAAATCACCTCCGTGTCGCCCTGTCCCCCGCCATTTCACCACCCTGCTCCCAGTTCACACCCCCCTCTCTCATATACCTCTCCACGCCATCCCTCCATCTCATCCTTGGCCTCCCCCTCCCTTCCCCCTCTACACCTCACTCACATACACTCTCCTTGTCAGTCTCTCACTCTCCATCCTCTCCACAGGGCCAAACTTAATGGATATAAGGTACCTAATAAATATATGGCACCTACACAATCACCTTCAAGAGGACACAGCAAGAAATTATATAAGAAAATATTAAAGAAAGAGGTGAGATAATCCAGCTTTCCAGACAGGGCAACAGATCAGTGGAATATATTACCAGAATAAAGTCATGTGTCATATAATAAAAACAGGATAAAAATATGATGAAAATATGATAAAATAGTGTAAAGAGACACGACACAATAAGCTTGACTCCATCCTGTCAAAGTACAATTAGGGAAGAACACACACACACACACACACATACACACACACACACACACACACACACACACACACACACACACACACACAACTACACTGAACTCTTCTCTCACCCTCACTCCATTCCTTCTCTTCCATCCTTCCCCTTTTCTTTCAATTTCCTCTCCTTCTTCTCTCTCTCTCCCTTCCTTCCTTCCCCTGTTGCTTCAATATTCCCTTCTTTCTTCTCTCTCTACCCATCCACCATTGCCTATCCCCCCCTCTCCATCTATCTAGCCATCCTGCTATATTCTCTCTCTCTCTCTCTCTCTCTGTCAGCAAGGCAGAAACCAGCATATTAATAGCACTTAACATACAAACTTTCTCTCTGCCTGTCTCTCTCTCTCTCTATCCAACTTCATCTATCCCTCCTCTCTCTCTCTCTCTCTCCCTCTGTCACTATCTGTCTATTTGTCTACCTACTCACCTCATTCCAC
>NC_137027.1:19672973-19707973 GCF_032717465.1 Coenobita brevimanus
GATACAACAGATAATATGTAGATACAAAGGAGATCCATCCATCCATCATTCAATCCTACGTTGCCCCATGAGGTGCGTAGGAGCCCGGGGCTAGACAAGTTGGTCCTGACATTTAAGATGAGAGTGACCTGCCTCACTCATCCCTGAGTGGCATTACGTCAGCAATAAACCCCAACCACCCCTTGGATATAAACCTTCACCAGCTCAATCCGATTGGAGCGCCTTAATTACCCACTAAACCACCAGGTGCCTTAATTTGGTTATATGGTTACCACCCAGCATAGTAAATGGTTTAAAGTGTACAGGAAACCATATGGCTTGTCACTCAGTGTAGAGTCACGCACAGGCAGAAGGAAGAGGAAAGAATGAAAGAAAGAAAGACGGAAGAGGGAGTGTAAAGTTACCCACTGGCAGAAGGACAAGGAAAGAATGAAGGAAAGACAGAAGAGGATGGAAGGAATAGGCAGACACACAAAGCAGCACTATACTGAGTGAGTGGATGGTGAGTGCCCTCATCTACCACAAAATAATAATAATAATAATAATAGTAATAATAACAATAGTAACAGTAATGATGATGATAATAATAATAATAATAATAATAATAATACCTGTACTGTATATGGAATTCTGATCTACTCACATACACCAATATACAGTAGTTGCCTCAGCCCTACTGTATTTCCCTATTACAAATACTGTACTTACCGAGATATGGTACTTATAAAGGAAAGAGGTGTGTGGGGCCATCTGTTGTGTGCAAGGGGGACTGCCGGGCCTCAGGTTATGTGCTGTATGGAGTAGAAGAGTTAGATGTACAATAATAATAATAATAATAATAAAATCAATAAATCATCATCATCATCATCATCATCCGGACCTCCTTTCAAACCCTAGGACAGGGTGAGGAGTAGCAACATCCAGACAGCCCAAGGTTGCCCAGTCCAATAGGCCACACTTCCATTCACTCATCATTCAAGACCCCGGAATCCTGGCTCTATCTGATATGCCAAAAACTTTCATCACATTCCGTAGCTTCACGTAAATGTATCCGATAGATAATAATAACTAATTTATTTATTTATTTTTTATTGCCAGATGCCATAATCCCATAAGGGGTGGCCATTTGACTTTGAGTTACTGGTATTTGTTTTACAAGGAGGGGCACTAACCCACGTATGGTTTGGTTATATGGTTACCACCCAGCGTTGTAAATGGTTTCCTGGCTTACAGGAAACCATTTGGCTTGTCACTCAATGTAAAGCCATCTGAAAAGGAAAGAAAAGCAATAAGAAGTGACAGGAAAGATGGGAGAAGTAGGAAGAGAGGAGGGCAGGCACAGAAAAAGAATGATAAAGGCTAAGGAAGAAGTAGGCAGCACTACATCAAGTGAGTGGATGATGGTTGCCACCACCCACCACTAATAACAATAATAATAATAATAATAATAATAATCCAAGGGGTGGTTGGGGTTTATTGCTCATGTAATGCCACTCAGGGATGAGTGAGGCTGGTCACTCTCATCTTAAATGTCGGGACCAACTGCCTAGCCCCGGGCTCCTACACTCCTCATGGGGCAATGTAGGATTGGATGATGGATGGATAATAACAATAATAATAATACAGTAATAGTAATAATAATAATAACAACAACAACCAAATTATTACCCTACTTGGTGATATGATGAGCAATACCGGTACATTAATAACAATTATAATCACAATAATAATAATTATAATTATCTATAGCCAGACGCCTTAATCCTGTAAGGGGTGTCCACACAAAAACAGCTTCCATGTCGCCCTGTCCCCTGCCATTTCGTTGCCCTCTCCCACAGCTCACACCCCTCTCTCTCACATACCTTTTGACTCCATCCCTCCATCTCATCCTTGGTCTCCCCCTCCCTCCCCCCCCTCCACCTCCTTGCATACATTCTCCTCGTTAGTCTCTTGCTCTCCATCTTTTCCACACAGCCAAACCACCTGTGTATTTCTCCTAACGCTTCCTATCATATCCACATCCATGTCCACAACACTCCTTCACTTCCTCATTTGTCAGCCTCTCTCCATGTGACTCCTCTCAAATAACTCATTTCCACTGCTCTCACTCTTGACTTGTGTCCCTCCAACAACGTCCAAGCTTCACTTCCATATGTTAGAGTTGGTATCACAATACTGTCATGCAATGACTTTTTCACTTCCATACTCACTTCCCTGTTCCTTATCACTGCTTTCAAAGAACCAGCAACCTTTTGTCCTTGTTGCACTGCCTCCTCTAAACTTCCATCCTTCCTCATTTCAAACTGGAAACAAAATCCACTCCACAAAACAATCGTCAGTACAGCAAAAGAAACATGGATAGTAAGTAGGATACAATGACAACACAAAAAATCACTTTTACACCCAAAATAGTAAAAAAAGAAAAAAAAAATGAAATGGGAAAAGTAAATGCATTTGGGTACATCTGAGTCTGTTCCACTATGCCAGAAACAAACACTCACAGGTAGGGCTTAAGGAAAATCATAACAACAAGGGGGACAAAATTATGCAGGAAAACCTCTGCCTCCCTCTGCTACTTGGTGGTGGCTCTGGTGACCCTGATACACGTCAACAAGGTATGCGCCTGCTGTGTGGATTCCTGCAATCGTCGGGGCAGCTCACCCGCCTGTGACCGAAGACACTGCACCATCGGCTGAGGAAGGGTAGTGGGTTGTGTCCTCAACTGTGGTCCTTTATACCCAGAAGATGAAGGTCATTTATCACCCTGAAAATAATCAGAAAAATTCAGAAAACAAACTGGAGGAAAACGTTACAAACTGAATTGATAAGGTCTTTCTGCTGTTTAAAGTGTACATTTACCAGAATTTTTTTTGGTAAAAGTACACTTTCATTGCTGAAATAAGTTTCCTGGCAATTATGATGGGATGTTTTATGCATTAACTCACCCAGACCTCATTCAACGTAACTTATACCACAGTAGTGACACAAGAGACCTTATAGGCTACTATACTACACTTCCATGGATGTCTAGCTGAAGGGGAGGGCACAAATTTAAATTAAGTACCAAACATTCGTGAGTGCATATATATACAATACATACATACATATATAAAGCACAGTACTGTACTTACATAGCATATAAACAAACATGACATTATGCTTCCTAAATATATAAATCCCCATACTGAGGATGGCCATGGTAGTCGTAGTTTTCATTGGACTGGGAGATAAACCTAGTGAAAAAACAAAAGCTACATTTACTCCTAAATAGTTCCTCACCTGGAAGCTGCTGGGTAAAAGATTTATTGCGTGTATTAGGCTGTTGGTCCCGTACGTCTTAATCTTTATTTTTCACCCTTCATTTTTGTCTCCTGCACCAGTACGTTTTTGACACATATCTCACCTTTACCTTCATAGAACTGGGAATCAAGGCTTCATAATTCAAATTTACTCAAACCTGACCTTGAATAATGTCAAGATGTCCATTTAATAAGAATATGTCCACTTTTTCCAACACATTTACCGTATTTTAAAGGGTTCAGGTTCAGGTTAGTTCGAGGTGTATAGCCTTTCCAACGGCACACCTCTTCACTTCTCTATGTTTCTGTTTTATTTTCCTTCAGTTCCTTTTCTCTCTTTTTCCACATATCATACAGTTGTTCTTTCTTTTTTCAATATTCTCTGCCTGGAATAAAAACTGTCCAATCACCAGTTCTTCGTCTTCTATTCTGGGTCTCTGTAGCTCTACTATCCTGTTTCTCACTTCCTGTAAACATGGGCAAAATAGTATAAAATGGGACATGTTTTCTTCTTGTACCTGGCACAGCTTACATATTGTGTGTTCTCCTTGATGCCTCTTTGTGTTCTGGAGGGGTAAGCAGTTACTTCTAGCTCTATACCATATTACTGAAGATGGTCTGTTATCATAACATGGTTCTTCTTTTATTTCTTCCTTCCACTTTCTATATAACACTAATGACTCTTTACTTTCCATCTGTTCTTTCCACTTTATTGTATCTTTCTCTCTGATTCTTTGCTTTATTTCCACTACTTTAATCTTTTTCAGGTTTCTAATTTCTATTCCACTTTCTTCCATATATTTCAGTGATATTTTTCTCCACTGGTTTTTCTGGTCCTCTTTTATTGCAGCCCATATTTTTTCCAATAGTTCATTTCCTCTTTCTTCTATATTCTTTATATATTTTATCCTGTGATGTGATGTGATGTTGTTGAGGTATTGCCTTTACAGCGGCATATTTGAAACAGTTTCGGGATAATTCGCCGCAAGTGATATTCGCCGTCACAACAATAACAAGACAATTCGGCCTCAGGACAGATTCGGAAAAAGATTCCGATCCTTTCGTAGCCTGCAGTGTGATGGTCTTTTCACTGGAAGTATAGAGACTTAAAATAAACAGTACGGCATGTGCAAGCATGCGGTGGCATAATGCCGTTGAATTTCACTGGGACACACACTGGATGACTGTTTTTTCGTATTGTGGAAGACGCAGACAACATTACAGTAAGGTAGGTCATGTACTGTTATTATGTGGCTCGGAGAACTGCTGGAAGTAAGCTGTATCCTCCAGTCCCGATCCGTCGGAAGGGGAGGGGTAACTTAGGCTGGCATCAGTATATTTAATATTGGTAGTATAAGGTAAACGCATTAATATGGGCGCACTGTATCTGAGAAATCTTATTCTGGTTTGGTGTTGTCAACCCGAAAATTCATTTTTAGTCCAAATATCCCTAAAGAAATCAAAAGTCCCTACATTTAAAGTCAAAGCCCCTAAGCCCGTCCCTACCGGTACATGAATTATTTTTCAACAAGAAATGCACATAGTATGTTTCTTATGAAGTGATTAATAAGGTTCATGGAGAAAGGAGAACCCAAATAATGAATGCAATGGCATTTAATTACGTTTCTTAGAGAAAAAGTTTTTTTTTTTTTTCAATATGCATCCAGTATTCTGAACTCCTATATATTAAGAATAAGAAAAATAAAGTTTTTATAGCTTGTTTTCAATATAGTTAATGATAATATGTTTCATTGTCTAGATAATTCTTCTAAGTATTCATGATGCACCTGAGGGTGAAAATACAAAGTATACGTTATATGATAGAGGAATAGTAAATATATAAATAGAGCAATGTCATATTCCCTGCCATGAAATTGGATATGGAAATTTATCTTCAGCTCCGGGGAAACAGTTTATATATAACGTTTTTTGGTATTTCAATGTCAGATTTCATTGATAATCATCACAGCAGTATGGCTAACTTAAGGCCTGAATGGAAAGAAAACAGTCAAGCTTTACTCTTTATAATTGCATAGAGGACACAAAATTTATTGGCTGTTTTTCTTATGAAAAATTCTACTAATTATTAATGAATATCTGAAATCCCTAGGTTTTTAAGAATTTTGCTTGGGCGTCTTTCCATCCCTACATCTTTGAAAATTAGTAAAAAATCCCTAGGTTTAGGGATATGTCCCAACAGTTGGCAACACTGCTGTGGTAAGGTGAGTAAAATAAGGCATCAGATAAATGTGGTGTATGAAATGAAGGCCCCGTTGATGGCCAAAT
This sequence comes from Coenobita brevimanus, assembly GCF_032717465.1. Taxonomy (NCBI): domain Eukaryota; kingdom Metazoa; phylum Arthropoda; class Malacostraca; order Decapoda; family Coenobitidae; genus Coenobita; species Coenobita brevimanus. Next base: position 19,678,559 of record NC_137027.1, read on the forward strand.
ACTGCTGGGAACTGGAATAATCGGCCATACAATACTCACATTCTCTTAGCCATTCACAAAGACCTAATTCCGTTTTTCCTTTTTGGCAAGATGTTCTGAGTGAGTGCCAGTTCAAAAGCCACCTCAGTGAAGCAGCGATGACCCTCACACCAAGATCTGTGGCCGATGCTCAGAACTGTTCACCAAGATGGGCCATGCAGTGTAGTGAAGGATTTTATCACCACCTCTTTAAGGCATGGTAGAGCCTGTGCATTTCTTCTTGCAGAGATGGGTAAAGAGTTTCATTTTCTGCTCCTTTTTTTGTTATTTTTCTTCAGTGTGTTACATGCCGTAGAGCTACGATATTATCCTCCATAACGTCATGACCCCATTATTGCAGAATTTTAATTCCCCAAAGAATACATTTTTACTTTCAGGCAAACACAATTTTGTGGATAAAAAAATGGTTTTCTGATTATTTTTTTTGGTTCATTTTGACTCATTTTCAGAATTGCCTTGTTTCCCTGTTTTTCCTCCCTCCCCCTTCCCTCGATTGAACGTGGGAACCCATGCAGAGAAAAGACGCTTTTTCGCTGGAAAATAATGGTTAATATCAAATAGATTGAATAACAACTTGGAAAACCCATGTTTTATCCAAACCTAACCACATCTGACTTGGCCTAACTGGGTGCCTTTGCTCCTCAGAACCTCCAAAGCATTAATGTAACCTCTTCTAACCCAGCCACACTGCAGGGAAGAAAAATGAGACAATGAAGTTGGCAGTTTTAAGGATTAATCTAACTTTATCCAACTAAGGAAATGGTCAAGGACGAGGTTGTTGCTGGTGATGAGAGGAACCCATAGAATCCATAACACTGTATACCCACTGTTTGCCAGTCAGTATAAAAAATGCAGCACATCCTCGTATATACAGTCACTGTTGTGTACACTCATTTGCTTATGAGATCAATAAGAATTTAACATTTGTTTCTTATACAGTCACTGTGATACTTGATTTCTCATTACCAGTCTGTGATCTTTTTCTGGCTTACATGATTACAACCCAAAATTCATTAAACAATTGCTTTTCAGAAATGTATGGCAGGTGTAAAATGAGGGTGTGCTGTACCCAAAAAAGCATCACAGGATTAGCAAGTGCAAAAGCAGGTGAATGTCCAGTAATGAAAGTAGTAGAATCAGTTAGTTTCAGGAAAAGGTGTATATTGAATTTATCTCATTAAAACCAAGAAACAGTGTGCACCAAAGTGTGTGCTGAGTGAAGTATGGTATTCTTGCCAACAGACTGGGAGAGTTCACCATCTAACCAAATCTCTCCCAGTAAATGGTACCATAATGTTAGTAATTCATTTTCATTTTTTTCATACATTTTTTTTTCATCATCCAGTCCCACATTGCCCCATGAGGAGCATAGGAGCCCTGGGCTAGGCAAAGATGAGAGTGGCCAGCCTCACTCATCCCTGAGTGGCATTATGTGAGCAATGAACCCCAGCCACACCTTGGATATAAACCTGCACCGGCTCAATCCGATTGGAGCACTGTAATTACCCACTAAACCACCAGGCACCAACATTTGGTTATATGGTTACCACCCAGCATAGTATTTTTTTTTTCTTAATATGTGAACAGTAACTCTAGATGTATGGGCACACAGCATATTTTCCTTAGAGTGATCCTTTTCACAGGCTGATATCTGAAAGCATCAGCCCAGTAAGGAAGGCAGCAAGAAGGAGGCGCTGCAGATCTTGGCTGAACCATGCAAGTCATTATTGCTGGGAGATCCTGACGGGGGGAAGGGTGGTTGCCTGGACACCTGCATGAGGGGACCTTCGTGGATGGAGTGAGAAGGTGAGTGATGCTTAATTTGTACCTTACCCAGAATGAATGAGAATTGCAAGGCTTGATGAATAAAAATATTGATGATAATGACATATGTATTTTCCTTTTTCTGGATCATAACTGCTCCATGTATAAGAGTGAGAAGAGAATTGGTGATGATGATAGGAGTGAATGGAGATTTGAGTGATGAGTTTTCCGTGAACGTTGGTGTGCATCAGGGGTCAGTTTTGAGTCCCATGTTGTTTATCATGGTTCTTGAAGCCCTCTCACGTGACTTCAGAAATGGACTCCCGTGGGAGATGTTGTATGCTGATGATTTAGTGTTGATTGCAGAGAATGAAAGGGAGGCGGAGGAAAGATTTAGGAAGTGGAGAGATGGTATGGGGCACAAGGGCTTAAGGGTAAATGCAGATAAAACAAAAGTGATGATATCTAGGGCTGGTGGCGGTACTGTCAAAGACGAGGGAGAGTGGCCATGTGCAGTTTGCCACAAGGGCGTGGGAAGTAATTCCATCTTGTGCGGTGTTTGTGATTAGTGGGTGCATAAGAGATATAGTGGTATTAGAGGTAGACTGCAAGATAATGCTGGTTTCATGTGTGCGGTGTGTCGGGGAGAGCAGGTGGAGATTGTCAGATGTGAAAGGATTGAACTTGCTGGTGAATCTCTTGAGTGTGTGGAAGAGTTTTGTTATTTGGGAGACATGTTGTGTGCTGGAGGTGGGGCTGGAGCAGCTCTGTGGCTAGGGTGAGCAGTGGCTGGAAGAAGTTCAGGGAGCTGTTGCCTCTCCTGATATTGAGAGGGCTCTCCCTCCATGCTTAAGGGTCTTTATATGTGGCATGCATTAGGAGTGTAATGCTGTATGGTAGTGAGACCTGGGCAGTAAAGTAAGAGGATATTTGCGGGCTCAGACGCACAGAAATGACAGTGATTATGTGGATGCGCAGTGCTTCCTTGAGTGTGAGGCCTGGGGGGGCTAGGTTTACGATGGAAAAGTTAAGAGGTAGGATGGGACTGGAATGTGTTGATGTTGTGATGAGGATGGGTAGATTAAGGTGGTTTGGGCATGTGGAGAGGATGGAGGTTGACAGTTGGGTGCAGAAAGTGAGAAACATTATCGTTAGAGTTAGGGTTGTGAGAGGTAGGCAGAAAAACACCTTGGATGAAGTCCTTGACTGTGACCCCAAGGATAAGGGACTGAATAGGGTGGCAGGTAGAGTTTGAGTTGCATGGAGAGGCGCCATTAGGTGATATAGGCTGATGCATGCAAGCATGTTGCAACCATTAAAAAACAAAGATGACACTGATAATGATTTTTGTTGGCAGATGGAGGAGTGGATGGTGAGTGTCATGGTGCCATCTTGTTCTGACATCAAGGTTGGCTGGAAATTGATGGAACCTGTTGACAGACAATACACCAGAGAGGAAGAAGATGGGAGAAACCTTTACTTTGCAGTGAACCAACGTGGCCTGCTGCTGTGATGATGATGCTGGACAGAATTGCAAGAAATCTGCAGCCATTCATCGCGCAGTGATGTTAAAGGTAAACCAGATTTCCTTTCCATATCCTTTGTAGATGCAGGCCTGGTCAGTCAGCCACACCCCAAGGATTTTTATACGCAGTGTCACTCTACCAGGGACCCATTGGGTACGTCAGCTTAGCACCCTAGGAATTGTCAGGCATTAGGTTCTTCACTAGTTTAGCAAAGGCCAGTATGATCCCACATGTCTAGTGCTTCTGTATGTGTGAGAATTATTATTATTATTTTTTTAGTGTGACTGGTAAAATATATGGTAGAATACTCATTGATAGGGTTAGGCATATGACAGAGGAGCTAGTTGGAGAAGAACAAGGGGGATTTAGGAAGGGAAAAGGGTGTGTAGATCAGATATTTGTTCTAAGATGTTTGGTGGAGAAGTATCTAGAGAAGGGAAGGAAAGTGTATGCTGCCTTCATGGACTTGGAGAAAGCTTATGACAGAATAGATAGGCAAGGTATGTGGAAGGTATTAAGAATATATAGAGTGGAGGGAAAATTGTTGAGTGCTGTGAAGAGTATGTACGAAGGAGCTAGGGCTACGGTGCGAGTGGATGGTGAGCTGAGTGAGTTCTTTGATCTCAATGTGGGACTGAAACAGGGTTGTGTGATGTCTCCATGGCTGTTTAATATATATATGGATGGGGTTGTAAAGGAGGTGCAAGGTAGGGCAGTGGATGTGGGGCTGGCCCTAATGAATGAGGGTGAGATTTGGAAGCTTCCGGTGTTGCTGTTTGCTGATGATACAGTATTGTTGAGTGAAGATGAATGGGAGTTGCAAGGTTTGGTGAATGAATTTGGGACAGTGTGTAGGAGGAGGAAGCTGAAAGTTAATGTAAACAAGAGTAAAGTTATGGTGTTTGAGAGGAATGAAGTCACAGAGTGTGCAGTGAGGTTGGATGGTGAGGATATGGAGAATGTGAGTGCATTCAAGTACTTGGGTAGTGTGATGAGTAAGGATGGAACTTTGGGGGATGAAGTACATGAAAGGGTACAGCAGGGAAGGAAGGTTGTTGGTACACTGAAAGCAGTGATGAGAAATAGGGAGGTGAGTATGGAAGTTAAGAAGTCACTGCATGATAGTATTGTGATCCCTACCCTGACGTATGGAAGTGAGGCGTGGACCTTGCAAGAGGGGAACAAGTCAAGAGTGAGTGCAGTGGAAATGAGTTACTTGAAAGGAGCATGTGGAGTGACATGGAGGGACAGGTTGACGAATGAAGAAGTGAAGGAACGCTGTGGGGTGGATGTGGATGTGGTTGAGAAGATTAGGAGAAATACACTGAGGTGGTTTGGACATGTGGAGAGAATGGAGAATGAAAGACTGACTAAGAGGGTGTATGTAGGTGAGGTGGAGGGAGGGAGAGGGAGGGGTAGACTGAGGATGAGGTGGAGGGATGGAGTTGAGAGGTATATGAGGGAGGGGGGAGTGAGTTGGGGGGAGGGTAGTCAAATGGTGGGTGACAGAGTGACTTGGAGGCGTTTTGTCTGTGGCCACCCTTTGTGGGATTAGGGCGTCGGGCTATAGATAGATAGATAGATAGATTTTTTTTTTTGCAGGAGTTTTTGTGTAGTATCTCTTCTTTAGCGATTACTGTTTGCATAGTACATGATAACATTTCTCTTTTAATGCTGTTTATACCTTCTTAGTACTGTATCAGCATAGTCTGCATCAGTAGCACTAGCACAATCACCCATACCTCTTTTCCTACCCTTGGATGGGGGGCGTGTGAGGTCGGGTGTAGAGAGGCAAAAAGAGAGAGAGAGAGAGAGAGAGAAAATAACTAAGTCTGTCCAGTTGAATGAACCACACTAATAATTCCAGCTTCACTTTAGTAACATCAGTTTAACATCATAGTATTTGCATCAGTTAACACCATAGTATTTGCATCAGTTAACAACATAGTATTTGCATCAGTTAACAACATAGTATTTGCATCAGTTTAACATCATAGTATTTGCATCAGTTAACATCATAGTATTTGCATCAGTTAACAACATAGTATTTGCATCAGTTAACAACATAGTATTTGCATCAGTTAACATCATAGTATTTGCATCAGTTAACAACATATTATTTGCATCAGTTAACAACATAGTATTTGCATCAGTTAACATCATAGTATTTGCATCAGTTAACATATTAATATTTGCATCAGTTAACATATTAATATTTACATCAGTTAACATCATAGTATTTGCATCAGTTAACATAATAATATTTGCATCAGTTAACATCATAGTATTTGCATCAGTTAACAACATAGTATTTGCATCAGTTAACATATTAATATTTGCATCAGTTAACATCATAGTATTTGTGTCAGTTAACAACATAGTATTTGCATCAGTTAACATATTAATATTTGCATCAGTTAACAACATAGTATTTGCATCAGTTAACATATTAATATTTGCATCAGTTAACATCATAGTATTTGTGTCAGTTAACAACATAGTATTTGCATCAGTTAACATATTAATATTTGCATCAGTTAACATCATAGTATTTGTGTCAGTTAACAACATAGTATTTGCATCAGTTAACATATTAATATTTGCATCAGTTAACAACATAGTATTTGCATCAGTTAACATATTAATATTTGCATCAGTTAACAACATAGTATTTGTGTCAGTTAACAACATAGTATTTGCATCAGTTAACAACATAGTATTTGTGTCAGTTAACATCATAGTATTTGCATCAGTTAACATATTAATATTTGCATCAGTTAACATCATAGTATTTGTGTCAGTTAACATCATAGTATTTGCATCAGTTAACATATTAATATTTGTATCAGTTAACTATCTATCTGTCTATCTATTGCCAGTCACCTTAATCCCATAGGGGTGGCCACAAACAAATCGCCTCCACGTCGCCCTGTCGCCCGCCATTTCACTGCCCTGCTCAGTTAACACAGTAGTATTTACAACCTCAGGCTTATTTGAACATGAACCCTTCCTCTGCAGTCTTCCATCCTCCATTTGGGGATGTGGAGGAAATTGAGGAAAGTTTGTTTAGCCAGGCAGGGGAGCCATCGGGTTTTTTTTATTGCGTAAAAGTGGATATTGAGATCTGCCCTTTCCTTTCCTCCATCCTTCTTTCCTTCCATCCTCTTCTGTCTTTCTTTCCTTCATTCTTTCCATGTCCTTCTGCCTGTGGGTGACTCTACACTGGGTGACAAGCCAAACAGTTTCCTGTACACCGGGAAACCATTTACTATGCTGGGTGGTAACCATATAACCAAATTTTGGCATCTGGTGGTTTAGTGGGTAATTATTGTGCTCCAATCGGATTGAGCCGGTGCAGGTTTATATCCAAGGAATGGTTGGGGTTTATTGCTCATACAATGCCACTCAGGGATGAGTGAGGCTGGTCACTCTCATCTTAAATGTCAGGACCAACTTGCCTAGCCCCGGGCTGCTACGCTCTTCATGGTGCAACGTAGGATTGGATGAAGATGATAATGATAAAAATGACAGCATGTTTCCACCTAAAGAATTCCTGTATTGGGGTTGGCCGTGGCACAGCTGATATTCTCAATGTACTGGAAGCCAAACCAAAAGCCTGTCTATCTATCTATCTATTGCCAGATGCCTTAATGCCGTAAGGGATGGCCACAAACAGATCACCTCCATGATGCCCTGTTCCCCGCCATTTCACTGCCCTGCTCCCAGCTCACCCCCCCCCCTCTCATATACCTCTCCACTCCATCCCTCCACCTCATCCTCGGTCTCCCCCTCCCTCTCCCTCCCTCCACCTCACTCACATACATTCTCCTCGTCAGTCTCTCAAAGAAGCCACAACCAGCTAATTACCTCCCAACAGTTGCTGGAAACTGTTGGGGAAAAAACAGCAATTTGAGATATATGATACGATTTGTAACAATGTGAGAGTGTGTGCTTGGATGTTGACTCTTCTATAGTCAGTTGGATAAAAGGCCTAATAATATGCAGGATAAATGACTAAATAAGAGATGTTATTAAATCAGCAAAGGCAGTGGGAATGTTAGCCTGAGTAGCACAACACACCATGCCACAAGACCACACCACACCACAACACAACACACCATGCCACAAGACCACACCACAACACAACACACCATGCCACAAGACCACACCACACCACAACACAACACACCATGCCACAAGACCACACCACACCACAACACAACACACCATGCCACAAAACCACACCAGCTTGTGGAAGCTGGTCTGAGGTGGGCGAGGGGGGAGAGATGACAGTATTTGTGTATGGTATCGTGTGCTGGGTGTTGTTTTGATGTTCCTTGGTGTGGGTGGATGTGCTGCCATGTAATATAGTGGATGTTGTGGGTTTGTGGAGGCTGCAGCAAGAAACTGGAGTCCTCAAAGTCAAGGATCACCTAGACATGAGAATCACCCAGACTGCATTGCACACAATCACCTACGTCAGCGACACAACATACACTCTTTGAGAGCTCTGTGGGAAAGCCTGGTCTCGGCCACGGCCTTCCTAAGGGACTCGGGGCTGTTCGGCCAGACAGCCTAGGGAACTACTACTACTACTACTACTACTATTACTACTACTACTACTACACCATACCTGAAGACCAAAAAAGAACACAACACACCTCATGTGTCCACACCAAAGCATACGACACATGTCCACACCACACCATACCACACATGCCCACACCACACCATACCACAGCAAAACACACGTCACAACTCACCATACTACACCACAACAAAGTGCAACACAGCACACCACAACACAGCAGAAATTAACACGACCCAACATACTACAACACCACACAGCAAACCGCATCACAATGCAGCACAACACACTACACCACAACACACTGCAACATGGCACAGATAAACACAAGACAATACACGTGTTACAACACATCACAACACAGCACACCTCAGTACAAATGAACACATTCCCAGACAACGAAGGACTCTGCTAATCAATACATTCCCGTGTGTACATCTGCATACACACACATGTACACACAGGAAGCATGCTGACACACACACACACACACACACACACACACACACACACACACACACACATGCAATATTAACTGGTGTTTGTGTTCAATACAATGCCGTCTGTTTTTATGCATATGTTTTTTTAAATGATATTATTGAAAAAAAAAAAATCGTGGTAGAAGGTTATATTATCTTTGCTTACCTCGTACACACTCAGCTGCTGCCCTGTATCCACCAAAACCCTGTGATTGCAACCACAATATATAACCCTGTGATTGCAACCACAATATATAACCCTGTGATTGCAACCACAATATATAACCATGTGATTGCAACCACAATATATAACCGTGTGATTGCAACCACAATATATAACCATGTGATTGCAACCACAATATATAAGGAGGTGATGGTAGTGAAGGCCTTAATACAGGGATGGAACTTATAATGACTAACTTAAACTAATGGAAGAATTTACACTTGTTATATTTTTCCAGGTCACCAGTCACTACAGAGTCAACAGTGCTACTACTACAAATATGGTGAGTACACTGTTACCCTGCTACTGGGCTAATATATGGCCCGGTCCCCTCTACAGGGGGGGAAAATCTTTGAACGAACGATGTTACCCTGCTGACAGTACATGGCTTGTGCTTTGTGTATTTGAGGCAGTGAGAAGCACACACACACACACACACACTATGCTGTACTATACAAAGGAGGTTGTCACATTCAGGACTAGTGTACAAAGGTTCTTAATTCATATGTTGTTGGACATACAGTTTGTGGATAAAAGATCAATATTCACTACTGTACTGTCTCTCACTATTAATATTAGTGTTACTGTACATGTTACAGTACAATAGCATATTCTGTTATGGCATGTTCACCATACTGTTATCAGACCACCACTTGTACAGTCGCCCCAAGAAGTGATGACAGAGTTTCAGATTGCTTCAGACACTCTGTACTGCCATGCTTTCCGTGAAAACTTACTGAATTCAAGGTAAAAATTTCTGTACTTCATCACGTTATACAGAAAAGAAAAAAAAATCCTTAGTATATCACGCTAAGAATTATGAGAAATGAATAACATGAGGCAATGATATATTAGAAGCTAACCTGTAACATATGTTTTCCCGATTTGAATATGTAATGTATTACTCGGCGCGTGGTGCACAGCATATCCCCGTGCTCGTGTGTGTGTCCCAGGATTTCAAAAACTGATTATCTAGTTTCGAAGGCCAACCTCGGAAAATTCTAATGAATGCAATACACTACTTGCTTTTCTAATGCAATGGTGATGACATAGGAACAATAAGGATGCCACAAAAATTATTCTTAGTAAGGTTACCCTATCCAAAGCTGCATCAAGATCTTTTCTTCCTCTTATTCCTTGCCTCCCCTAGCGTATAATAAATGTAATTATATACTACCCTATTGATGCAAAATTATTATAGTAGTGGCGTGTGACTCTGAGGATATTATTATCATGCTGTGGCAACCTACCCCTCAACAGTGCATCCGATTTCGTGTATGAGACGCATGTGATTCGTGTATAATATGTTCGTGTATAATAATATTCATGTATAATATATTTGTGCATAATAATATGATTTGTGTATAATGTGATACGAAATTGGAAGCACTTCTGACTTGTAGGTTGCCAGGGTACGATAATGACAACCTCAGAGTCATGTGCTGCGACTATAGGTATGACAGATTATATCTTTTTCTCTGACACTAGGCAGTAAAGAGGACTAGAACATGGGCAAACAAACTTGTGCAATGCAAAAGTGCATACTTGTTCGATCTTTTAAATCTGGAATACTTTTCTTTTTAAATAAACTGCTGTGTCTTGTCTACTTGAAAATACTGAATTGGAAGTGTGGAACTCACTGCTGTTTTTATTGCATTTTATTACTCTTGCCCGTTGTTCAGGCACCAAGGATAATACAGACTATGAAACAATTTGCATCCTCCATGGAGCTTAGACTCTCAGCAAATTGGCAAGGTTCTTTTATATTTCATTAAGTGATAGTTTTCAAGCTTATACTAAGTCTTCCACAGATTTTTCTTAGTGGAAAAGTGGCCCAATGCAATGTAATAGCTGCATGTCTGTCAGTAAAAGTTGTCTTCATTTGTGCTTTTTGATCGAGCCATTTAACATCGCCTACTAACTTACGCCGCATTCCCACTTTCTGTCGTCATCCATGGAGACAACAAAAACGGAAATAAATAACTTTTAACTATTCACCAGTATAACGGTAAATATCTCGTAAATAAAAATAACAGATCTTCATTGTTTATTGAAGGCCTTTTCTTTTCAGTCTTAGGATACCAGAAATAATTGCTTACTACCACAGTAGACTTAAACTCCGCAACTTATTCCTGCCTGTCCTTGAACGATAGTTCTGAAATTTCAGTTAGTTCCGTTTAGGATTTCTTATTATCGTAACTAACAAACTGTTTCCTACAATTCTGAAATGAATAAGCACTTTGTCATTTACTTATTGTTATGCCACGTACTCAGAGATCAACTTCTTTCTCTCTGAGTATGTGGGTTCAATATTGGGTTCTTTCTAAGACCCAGAGCATGCAACCAATGGAACAGGGCTTAAAACCACAAAGAATACAGTGACTTGACACAATACAATGTGATAGATTACCCACACTGTATAAAGTATAAGCATCTAAGTCTGGGACTACAGTCGTTCTGTTTTATCAAGGCAGTCTGGGTCGGGCGCTCTGGGACCTCACACTGTTAGCTCTGTTGTCACATCGCCGTTGACACACGTGTAATTATTTGTGTTCACCTTTCTCTCTCACTCTCTCTCACTCTCCTTTTTTAAGCTAGTAACTACTTATAAATAAATTTTAAACACTCTGTATAGATGTAATTCACTAAAAAAGCTGTAATATAGTATAAATCTCATAAGACTTGTCAGCGTTGCCTTTGAGACGTTGTCAGGTGGTGACACGAGGGACAGCCCTGCGTGAGTGGGTCATACTCGGTCAGTCTCCCGCCATGGAAGCTATTAAAAAAAAAAAAAAAAAAAGCACCTATAGACTTTTACGTCAGGGGTGGTGTGGAAAAAAAGTCGAAAACAAGAAATTAAGAAAATACAATTAGTAGTAGTTAATATACAGTATAATATGAGAGAGAGAGAGAGAGAGAGAGAGAGAGAGCGCACGTGTGTGGCGACGATGTGGCAACAGTGCTAACAGAGAGAGGTCTCAGAGAGCCCGACCCAAACTGCCTTGATAAAATAGAACGACTGTAGTGGCCCTCAAGTGTGGGAGGTGTCTCGTCAGGTGTGCACTCTCTGAAGGGGCGTGGTACCACTATTTTACTCTTGATCGTCGAGTGAGGGCTGCTGGGTGGTGTAGAGGGAGGCCTTTCATTGGAGGGACCTCCGTCAGTGTGTCGGCCCTCGGGGCTGGGGTCGAACAGATCGAGTAGGCGTGCTTCCTTGCACCTGCCCTTCATGGGGGACGGTTTGCTGGCTTGTCTAGGGAGGTCTCGGCCGGGAGTTCTGGGGGCGTCCCTCTGCATCTGGTGTCTGCATTCTCACCTTCGTCGGAAGTCTGACAGGGGCTGCCTGCGGTCTCTTCTCCTTCAGGAGTCCGACATTGACTGGTGACTTAGGGGCGCTGGTTGTAATGAGTGTACCCCAGGACTTAAAGGCCACTCCAGACCTCTTCCAGCAGTGACTCTGCTGGGGAGCCTGCTCTGCCCCCTGTGGTGCGGGGAGAGTGAGAGGGACGTCCTTTTCGGCCTCTGGAGGAGTAAGGCGAGCAAGGGGCGTGACCCGCTCGTCTCCTGGAGGAGTGAGGCTAGCAAGGGTCGTATAGGACTACATAATAGATAGATAGATAAATAGATAGATAGAGAGACAGATAGAAGCAGGAAGTCAAATGATGAGAAGGTGTTGTGTTTGCGAGAAGCGAGCAGCGCTAAACGCTTACACGGGAGAAAGCTGACGACAGCGGCCAGTAAGGAGATGATTCAGTTAGCTGTCAGCAGTCCTCTCGTGAGAAAGTTCTGTTGCCATGAGGAAGATACGTGACACACACACCCTACTACACGAGATATTAGAAAAGAGAGTGTAGAAGGAGACAAGCGACCCTAGAGAGAGGTCGAGACGGAGATTAGCTTTAGAACAGAGAGAGAGAGAGAGATAGCGAGACAGGGAGGTAGCTACCCAGGACTTATACTATTATACCTGTTTAATATTTCCAAGACAAATAAAAATAGTCCCATACTATTCTTTACCTCTCCCGTCACTACATGGCATCTGGTGGGGAAACTACTACAAGATATAAAAGCCGCTCGACCACAAGTCTAAAATATACTTCTCTACAAGTAACTACAAAGTCTTTATGACATTTGGTAGCAGCGAACGTATACGAACCTCGTCTACGAATCAACATTAAATTCCTACAAAATATCAAGATTGACAACAACCAACAATATCAGCTCCTGCCCCTCCGTCTCCCAGATCATTACGCTGATGCAAAGGTCAAGAGATCACTCGACGCCTTGCAAGTAGCTTAACGACAAACCAGCAAATCTGCGGACATCGTCTCCGAATTAAAAGCAAATTTCTACAAAAGCAACCGAGACTACAAGGTTAGCTTCAGTTCTACAAAGTCTACAGCCATCTACAATCAACTACAGCCATCTACAATCAACTACAATTAACAACTCTACGTCGTCTGTATAATTTTCTACACGCACCTACAAGTAGCGGCAGTCTTCATCCCACAACGAATAAATCACTAGAGAAAAGGACAGAGAAAACTTCCACATAGAATAAAGGGAACAAACAAACGAAGAGTGAGACACGATTTACAACTCATCTTACTCACTCGTCTTCACTCAAGTTACTCATCGCTACTCATTCACTCACCACAGCTACCAGTGTGGGAAGCCGACGTCACCATGTGCTGAGATGACATCACAACGCGAGTCTGCCATGCCAAGCAACGTGTGACGGACACCAGGCACTTCTCACCCACTACTCATTACTCATTATTCACATAGCTCCTACTCATATTCACTTATTTTCACAGTTAAGTTGGAAATTCGACGTTCTATGTTGAGGTTTGCCTGGGACAGCCGTTAACCACTACAAATACCAGGCAATGGAGTTTCCTGAGTAATATCGTCCATCAACACACCACTAGAATTATCAAGAGATCTTCAATCAAACCTGTATTTTCTTCCGAGATCGACTTTTGTATCGACACACCTCTACGATCTGTATCAAGTGGGTAAAATTATACTTGCTCATTTCTTCTCAGTGCTAAAATTAGCTATATTCAACTTATTTAATCATCTAGTTTGCTAGGACATAAATAAACAAGAGGCGTATTTCATAACATCATATCTTAATGACAGGAATATTTTCGCAACCACCCACGTTAATACCAGATGACACACAAATTGCCACAACATCAGACTCACAATTAAGAGACAGCCCACCCATTGTACAACCCACACCACACGTTATAGATAAGGAAACAAATACGGGAGTTTCGGATGATGAGTGGGAAACCCCTTCAGATGTTGAGAGTATCGACTTCGCAGCTGCCTTAAATACGTATGCAAATATACTTAACAGGGTTCACCGGTCCGGTCATACATATTCTACCATTCTCTCACATAACGATAAACTCGTACAAGTTGAATTAACAGGGCAATCATTAAATATGAATCAAGAAACAAATACTGCTGATCTAAAAACCACACCTCACGTTTTTGTGTATCACGAGGATAAGACTGCCCCAAAATTCTCTGGCACAGACAAGGATCGCATTGATGTCATTTCATTAATCAGTCAGTGCGAACAAATGTTCATCAAGCGCCATATACTAGATGAACAAGAGAAAATTGCTATTTTTTCATCTTGCATAAGCCAGGAAAGATGTCCAGCAAGCAATTTATTGCGCTCCGATAAGCTACATCGTGCTAGGACATATGATGAATTTAAAACTGAATTTCTGAAGAAATTTTCTGGAGGTATGAACTTCTTGCCAGGTATAATTCCAGAATTACATAAAATTGTAGATCTTGTAAGGGAGCACACTACAAACCATGTGCTCAGTGAAATAACTGCTGATGTCTCCACAATCAAGAGAACCCTATTAGCTACTCTGGAGAATTCTAAGTGGATAACAGATGATGGAAAGATGTCCCCAGACCTCGTCGTGGACATCATTGGTTATGTAGCTGCCTTGTGTAAATTACCTGATAGAACCCTTAAGATCGCCAAAACAATCGCGTACATCCCTGGAATGTGCTTACTAGACTTAATGAACGAGGTAGAGATGCAGTGCAGTAAAGCAGGTGTGGTCGACACACATGCACATTCTGGTAGAATCAGGGTACCTGAGACAGTATCAGCTGTGAAAACATCAACACCGACCCCAAACAGAGAACAAAATCGATCGCGACCTGAAATGAGGCAGTCCAAACAGACAAAGACGCCTAGACCTCGTTCCCACACGCCTTCCTACAGGCAGTTTCATAAGTTTTCGCGCAGCCCGAGTAGGTCTCGCGCTATAAACAACACTTTTTATGGGAAATCACCTCGTAGGTCACAGTCAAGGGATAGGTCCATTCTGTGTCATTACTGTGCAAAACCAGGACACACAAGGTATGAATGCTTTATCAAGGCAAAAGAGGATAATCAAAAGACACAAGGGTTTGGTCCTTACTGTAGGCATCATAGATACCAAGGGCACTGGACTAGTGATTGCAAAACAGTAGAAAAAATTGTGTCTATGTTCAAATCGGGGGAAGACCAAGTCATGACAAAAAACGAACAAACATAAAAAAGAACAAGGTTAAACTTCACATAGGAGGCATGTTGGGAAATGAGTGTATCTTGATACCAGCTGTATGTGAGGATCAAAACGTTTCCTTATTTTTAGATACAGGCTCTCCAGTGAACTTAATAACACATGAAGAACTAAATAGAATTCTTAAAAATAAAAAAGAAAGTAACTTTTCTGGATGAAGCTGATTTAGAATTAAACACAGTAGATGGTCAAGAGATTACAGTAAAAGGTATGATAAGATTAAATCTCAGTTTCACAGAAACTACAAGACCATTCTCTGCATTGTTCTATATCGTTGAAAACTTAGCAATTAAAGCTCATATGTTACTGGGCTTAAGATCCATGAGAACTGAGAACATAACTATACTCCCACAAATGAATGGAATAGACTTTGATAATGAATTTATAGAGGAAATAACTTCAGAGCCCTCACCGATTGGTAGAAGAGAGCCAAAAAGAATTGGTAATATTAAAGGCTTAAACAAACATACACAAACAGATGAGTGTATAGATCCACTTACACCAGCAACCCCATCCTCCAGAATTAGTGACCCAGCTAACAGTACTGATTTATCAATTTTTCCAGCCCATCTCACTAATGATTTGGTTATACCACCTAATTCATACATGAAGGTTACCATAAAGAGCAAATTACGGAATAGTACTGTTCTTGTCTTAGAAGAATTATGTAAAGTAAAGGGATTGTCAGTAGAAAACGCATTATGTCATACGAACGACGAAGGGCTAACTCAGATATTCATTATTAATCACATGAATGGGGAAGTTCAGTTGAAGAAGGGAACTTGCATAGTTAATATTGAAAAATGTTTAGCCCCTGTGAAGGAAATAAATATTGGTGGAGTAACAAGTGAGATAAAATCTACGGATAGAGAAAGAATAAAGAGAATTTAATTCACTCAGGTGAATTTGACGAAGAAAATGATTTGTTAACCCTGTTGGAAACACACAGGGACACCGTAGCCTTGCCCGGAGAACAATTAGGGTGTACTAACTTGATTAATCACATGATTAATGTGCACCCAGAAACACCACCAATTTTCGTACCAGCTTATCGCATACCACACTCCCAACGTACACTTGCTAATCAGTATGTCGATGAAATGTTAAAGCTTGGAATTATTGAGCCTTCAGTTTCTCCGTGGAACGCTCCCCTTTTCTTTGTGCCCAAGAGAAATGGAGAAATGCGTGCGGTAGTAGATTACCGTAAACTAAATAATCACACCATCCCAGACAGATTTCCCATGCCATTGCTAAGTGATGTTCTACAGAATATTGGTCCTGAGAATAATATATTCTCGACCATCGATCTCCTAAACGGATACTATCAGATTCCGGTATCTCAGGAGTCACGTAAATACACTGCCTTTTCAACAAACAGAGGCCATTATCAATATACAAGAATGCCAATGGGACTGAGGACAGCCCCTGGTACGTTCCAGCGTCTTATGAATTACGTATTGTCCGGAATTTTAGGACAAGGAATATTTGTTTATCTTGACGATATTATTATCGCAACGAAGAATATTAAGGATCATCTCAGGAAATTAGACTTACTCTTACAAAAGCTTAGTGATGCTGGATTAAAAATTAAACTTTCTAAATGCAAATTTTGCTTTAAGGAAATAAATTTCTTAGGCCACAAATTAAGCTCTGATGGTATTCACACCACTGATGACAAAATACAGGCAGTGAGAGATTTTCCTGAACCCACTACGACTGACGAAGTTAGACAATTTTTAGGTCTGGCTGGGTACTATAGGTCCTTCGTACCACAGTTCTCTCATATAGCCTTCCCTCTATTCCAACTACTCAAAAAAGATGCTGTATTCCAATGGGAAGAAGAACAAAAAAGGGCATTTAACAATCTAAAAATTAAACTAACGAATGCACCTTGTTTAGCATATCCAGATTACACGAAATCATTTCTTATTTGTACAGACGCATCAGTTAAAGGATTAGGGGCTGTACTGATGCAGGAAGATAAAAGAGGAAAGAATCAACCAATTGCATTTGCCAGCAGACAAACAAGAGGTGCAGAAAAAAATTATAGCACTACAGACTTAGAGGCACTTGCAGTGATTTTTGCATTACAAAAGTTTCGAGATTTGGTATATGGTTACGAAATCCACTTATTCACCGACCATAAACCACTGGTGGGTATGTTTAAAGAAAAACTCCTTTCTGGGAGGAGAGCAAGATGGAAATGTACAGTTGAAAACTACAGTGTACAAATACATTATATACAAGGTAAAATGAATATAGTAGCTGACGCATTATCTAGGAACCCGAACACAATTCAGGTTGCGGCGTTAGATCTCAAAGGAAATATCCCAAACCACGAGGATATCGCAAAGGCACAAAGACTTGACCCAGTATGGTCAAAAGTAATATACAAGTTAGAAAGTGGAGATGACATACAATTACCCAAACTGCATGTCCCACTTGAACAATTCACAATGGTCAATAATACATTATACAAAATTAACTCTAAACAACCAAAACGCCAAAGAAATACTAACCAGTTGGTAGTACCTAATGACATGATACCCCAAGTATTACGAATGATACACGACAGCCCACATGCAGGACACCCTGGAAAGGATAAGACATTCAACCAAGCCCAGCTATTATATTACTGGCCTTCATTACGAAGAGATATACACAATCATATAGACAGATGCGAATCATGTGCGAAACACAAAGGATACCCAATCACACCTGCACCGATGGGTAATTACCCAGTACCACATCAACCATGGGACGTTGTCGCTGTTGATTTACTCAAGATGCCATTATCATACAATAATAACCTATACTTATTCGTAGCAACGGATCATTTTTCCCGTTATGTCATTTTAGCTCCAATTAAAGATAAGACAGCAGAGACAGTAGCAAAGGCAATAACAGATAATGTAATATGTCGCTTTACTACCCCAAAGGTATTAATAAGTGATAATGGAGGAGAATTTAATTCTGAGATCTTACAAGAAATATGTAAACAATACAACATTAAAAAGGTTAACGTTTTGGCCTATCACCCAGCATCGAATGGGTTGGTAGAGAGACAAAATAAAAAGGTATTAGATGTGCTACGACACATTCTCAGTGAAAATTATGCAAGCTGGGATGATTGGATTCCCAGAGTAGAGGCCTCCATTAATGGGTCTATAAATAAATCCATTGGTGACACACCACATTTCATTATATATGGCACAGATAAAAAATTACCATATGAGCTCCTAGAAGGTGACAGCATGCCTATATACAATTACGATGATTACTCTAAACTCCGTTTACGTGAATTCCAGGACATACACAAAAGAGTGCAAAAACAATTAACGATGTCCAAGGAAGAAATGACGGAGGCATTTAACAAAAAGGCAAAAGATTCACCTATCAGCTTAGGAGACATTGTTTACGGAGTCATTCATACGAGAGACAATAAATTATCCCCTAAATTTGAGGGCCCATACAGAGTAATTAACATAAAGGCAAACAAAGTTTTAATTAAGTCACTTTCAAGTGGCGAGGAAAAACAAGTTCATATTGACCATTTAAAACGAGTTTCAAGGGAATTATCACATAATTATTCAGCCTCGGATACAACCGAACAGGTGAACGTACCTCAAGAAACCAAGCAAGAACACAACAATGATTACAAAAAGAAATTAAGGTCATATACCAAACAATCGAACATAGGTGCAACTATTCCAATGAAATCTACAGTACATCATTTACGAGAATTAAATATCGATTTAAACTCCTTCTATAAATGAAATAACAGCCAACCGTAACGCACATCATCACTATCATCAACCACAGCTTTATAGGAAATTAATAGATTTTTTTTTCGGTAGGTTACGATGAAGGGACTTATGCTATGGATTCTCCTATACATAGTAAGAGTATATGCGCACCTAGACCCCAAGCATATAGTACGACAAGGATGCCTCATAGCTCCAACGGCCACGACTACAATCGTCAAGGATGTCATGAGTACTGAAATAAGTCTAGATTACTTGTATGACTTACCTACTTATATAGAAAGACTTGCGACGCCGATGCGAACTCTGGACTTCAAGATAGGGAATTATGTTTCACAATCACATATCACCAAGGAAGTGGATGAAATGGTGAAGTTAGCGAAATGGAAACTAGAACAGGCGAAGTCAACTATGCTCGTCATGATCCAAGATCTCCCATCTTCTGGAACAGAGGTGCTGAGCGACAGGAACAACATCACACGTACTCGCCAAAAGCGCGGTTTGTTCGATCTGGGCGGCGCAATTCTTGGGAACATCTTTGGATTGGCTACAGAGGATGACCTTAAAGAAATAAACAAAAAATTTAATAAGATAGCTCAGGTACTAACATACCAAGATAAATTCATCACAGGACAGAACTCAGCAATGAAAACAATTGTGAAAAATCTGAAACAAGCAGAAAACGTAGCTCTCGAGAGTATAGATAAAATAAATAACTTGGAGGGTAACGTTACCCTTTTCCAGCACTTCTCCATCATCACAGAACATATTGACACGATTCTACTACAATTAGAGAACACTAGAGATCATTTCAGGGCACTTATGCAAGGAATTTCGAATGCTGGTGATGGCAAGATCACAAATGACTTACTCCCAGTTCATGAGCTACGTCAGATAGTTAGTCAAGGCATACATACACATAAATTGAAGCCATTGTTCCGCAGTAGGGAATTTATGCAATATTACCCGTACTTGGAAGCAACACTAACACCAACATCAGTGATAGTTCATGTACCATTCATCACGGAAGACCTGTTCACAGTATACCAAATACACCCCTTCCCCTATAGAAACAACAACACTTTAGTCATCATCAACATCAACACAGACACCGAACTCATCATGGTCTCCAAGAGACGAGACACTGTCACTTTCGCAAGTGAGTCAACGATTGAGCGAAAGTGCCGCACATCCTTACATGCTGTTCATCTTTGTCCTGCGTACATTTTCACGTTTCAGCCTACTGATACGGTCCCTTGTGAAATGGCTATCATCAGCAATAACAATATTCATCATCATTGCAACTTCACTTTTGCTCCAGATAAACTTGTACACCATCAACGCATTGGACACTCGCAGTTTTTTTATTTCCCTCATAACACATCAGTTTACATAGTCTGTCCAGATATACCACCATCTCATACATCAGCCTCAGGATTATACATAGCACCAGACTACTGTGCGGTATTTACACCATCCATGTCTACTTTTTCCACCATCAATCACTACGCCATCCTCAATCATACACACAAACATTTCCACCCACTGCCTGATATGGACTTAAACATGAGCACAAGTATTAAGCTGACTTCACCTAAGTTTGAAACTATGCAGCTGATCAATGAAACAATGAAGCCCTGGGAAGATTTGAGTTTGAGTATGTTCAACCCATATTATGTGTATAGCCAAGCACCTTCTGTCTTCATAATTATCTGCATTGTGGTTGCAGTATTGCTGTTGGCCATGCACAGAATGCATGCAAGAATTGCTAATTTGGAGTCATTGTTTAGTGGGGGGAGAGTTAACATCACAGTTAACCACCCTGAATGAAGTGTATATATTTTGTATATAGTATTAATTATATATATAAAAAAAAAAAAAAAAATAATAATAATAATAATAATAATAATAACACAAAGAAGAATGACCCATATATGGCAGACCAGTACCATTATCTTTAAATGAAATATTAGTAACTCTTACAATAATCTTAATTTTAAACTATTTTTATTCTTGCATGTATGCATTTCACTATAATAACCCAAGTACATACTGTATTACAGTTAAATAATTTACTTTAATGCATTTATTCCAATATGTATTCAACTTATTTAAAATGTAATATTACTAAATAATCACTATTTACTATGCATAATATATGTATACAATATTCATACAATTATGTTACTTTACAATATTATGTATTTCACTTAATTAGCTTATAAGTTCATTATAATGTGTATGTAGTATGTATTAATATATTATAACTATTAAATGTCGATGGTACGTCATTTTCGCGCGGCCGAGCAAATATAGGACTACATAATAGATAGATAGATAAATAGATAGATAGAGAGACAGATAGAAGCAGGAAGTCAAATGATGAGAAGGTGTTGTGTTTGCGAGAAGCGAGCAGCGCTAAACGCTTACACGGGGGAAAGCTGACGACAGCGGCCAGTAAGGAGATGATTCAGTTAGCTGTCAGCAGTCCTCTCGTGAGAAAGTTCTGTTGCCATGAGGAAGATACGTGACACACACACCCTACTACACGAGATATTAGAAAAGAGAGTGTAGAAGGAGACAAGCGACCCTAGAGAGAGGTCGAGACGGAGATTAGCTTTAGAACAGAGAGAGAGAGAGAGATAGCGAGACAGGGAGGTAGCTACCCAGGACTTATACTATTATACCTGTTTAATATTTCCAAGACAAATAAAAATAGTCCCATACTATTCTTTACCTCTCCCGTCACTACATGGCATCTGGTGGGGAAACTACTACAAGATATAAAAGCCGCTCGACCACAAGTCTAAAATATACTTCTCTACAAGTAACTACAAAGTCTTTATGACAGAGTGAGGCTAGCAAGGGTCGTGACCCTCTATAGGTGCCGAAGGTTCAGCAGATGAGGCCCACATGGTGAGCGGGGCCTCCCCGACAGGCACAGTGGGCACCGCCTCGATTCTGCTAGGCACTGGGACTACAGGTGAGAGACGTGCGGTAGGCATCTCCATGTTCCTGCTCAGGGCAGGGGCTGCAGGTGAGGGAAACACGGTGGGCGTCCTTTCCCCAACGAGCACAGTGGGCGTCGTCAGTCCTACAGAAGGCAGTAGGTGGAGGGAGCACGGTAGGAGTTCTTCCCCCGACAAGCACAGTGGGCGTCGTCGTAGTCCTACTTACGGAGTCTGCTGGGACACAGATCCTGCCCCGATTCCATTGAGTGCTGGTCCAGGTGGAGGGTAATGCAGCAGGGTGATGTACAGTCATGCGTACTAATTTCTGCTCAGGGGTTACCCCTTCCTTCCCCCCTCTACCCTGGACAGAGGGAAGGGGGGAATCGTGAACAAGTCTACCCCTCCTTCTGCCCCCAACTCCCCCACCCTCCACCTCCAGCTGCCAGTTACTGATTAGGTTACCCCTTCCTTCCCCCCTCTACCCTGGACAGAGGGAAGGGGGGAATCGTGAACAAGTCTACCCCTCCTTCTGCCCCCAACTCCCCCACCCTCCACCTCCAGCTGCCAGTTACTGATTAGACGCAAATTTTCTCATGTCCTGTAAATATGACTAAACTGTCGTCGCACACGCTTTCAACGGCCAAGATTTGGACTATATTTTTAGAATAAATTATTACCGTATTGAATGAGGAGTTGCAGGGAAGGTTTGCCAGCAGATCCAGTTGTTAGAATGACTATATTTGTAGTCGCCACGCTGTCAGTGCAAAATTTAAGTCGTGTGTGTGTGTGTGTGTGTGTGTGTGCAGTTTATAAGCCCAGCTACCCAGCTATGTGAAGTGGAACGGTCACTCTAATAAAAATTACGAATATTGGTCTGTTCTTTATTTGAACTTGGCACATAACGAGAAATACAATTATGTATATAAAAAAAGAATTAGCTTTCCATACATATGACCTAAGTGTGTGTGATAAATGTTGCCTGCACACGATATACGAAGGAGCGGTGACGGTATAACTGACTGCTGATCAGGCCTAAGGTGGGGGGAGGGGAGGGGTGAGAGGCGAGGAAGACTTAAGACAAAGAACGAGAGAGAAGGGGGAGAGGGGGAGAGAAGCAAAGAGAAAGTTATATAAATTTAAAAAGAGTGAGTGGGAAAAGTAAATTCAGAGAGAGAGATAGAAAGAGAGAGAGGGCTGGGGGAAGTGAAAAGGTAAGCACTGGAATCCAGAATTGTGCAGCGGACGACACTGGATTACAATGATGGTGAATATTTTCAATTTGAGAATGCAGTTCAATACGGTAATAATTTATTCTAAAAATATAGTCCAAATCTTGGCCGTTGAAAGTGTGTGCGACGACAGTTTAGTCATGTTTACAGGACATGAGAAAATTTGCGTCTAATCAGTAACTGGCAGCTGGAGGTGGAGGGTGGGGGAGTTGGGGGCAGAAAGCGGGGTAGACTTGTTCGCGATTCCCCCCTTCCCTCTGTCCAGGGTAGAGGGGGGAAGGAAGGGGTAACCCCTGAGCAGAAATTAGTACGCGTGACTGTACAGTACCTCTAGTTGATTCCGTTGAGGGGAAGAGGGGTGCGTGGTGGTTGGGGATGTATGTCCATCTTGTCCTGATCTCTTGTTCTCTTCTCATGCCTCTATATGGTCTCCCCTTGGTACTACCCGATATCCATCTTGTATTTCACTTATTGTTTTCTGTTACAATTTTACATAATAGGTGTGATCTGGCAAAGATATAAGAGTAGTATTATCCATTATCACTTACTGCAACCTTCTGGATACTCCTCTGTCGCTTCTTAGGCCGACTGTACAGTATGGACGTCATTTATATAAAGCTCATGTTATTGCTTTCTTTCTTAGCATCAGTAAGTTATGAATATTAAAACTGCCTTTTAGGTTGTAAGGTCAGCAATGTCCATCATGTGTTACATGTAAGCAATCAATGTTATTGTTGTTGCACAGGACAATCCTGAGGAGTGCAGTGTGTGCTACATCACCTATGATGAGAGTGAGCGTCGGCCACGCAATCTGCCGTGTGGCCACACCTTTTGTTCGTCCTGCATCTTACAACTGACCACAGCCAACCAGCTGACCTGCCCTGACTGCCGTGCCAGCCACTCCGCCACCTCCCTGGATAATTTTCCAGTAAACTATGGAATGGAGGCTCTTGTCAAAAAGCTTAAGAATGTACAGCTGGCACAGGCAGCAGGAGCAGCTGGTGGAAAGCCAAGTGTAGAACCTGCAGCAGAAAAACAAATGTCAGTCAAAACAAAGGGTGGTACAACCCAGAAGAGGCCCAGTGGGATGAGCAAGAAGCTTTGGTCACTGCTGGGGGAGCACGAGAGCAGCATGAGGAGCCAGGTTACCAGCTCCCAAAACACCCAGTCCCAGCTGGACCAGTACCTGACCTGGCTGACCGACCAGAAGGAACAAAGCCTCCAGCTGTTAAAAAAGGTGGAGAAATTCACACACAACATGGCCACATTTGTGAAGCTGATAGAGGAGGAGGTGGCCAGAGTGGTGGCCATGAAGCAAGAAGGAGAGGAAGGAGTGAAGCAGCTGCTGGCCAGACTGGAGTGTCAGCAGAATGCTAACACAGCACAGGAGGGCTTCACGGCCATTAACCACGCTGTCCAGTGCAGTGTGGAGGTTGAAGACTGGAGGCAGAAGTGCCAAGAACAGTTCCCTGATGATAACATTGTCACCACCAGCATGAAGGTAGGCAGCCACTCCCTTCTACTTGTACCACCAGGCTTCTGTAGTAACATGAGCACACTTACACTGACATATAAACTTGTGATGTGTGAAGTGTACTATCGCCGACACTTAAGGCTGGTACAGTCAGCACTGTCAGTCTTCTCTTTCCTAAGTGTAAATCCCGTGCAGCTCGACTCAGTTCCTCCGAATCATTAATTTTACTAGTGAGAGGAAGAGTCACCGGGAGATGTCTGGTGCAAGTGTAGGGGGTGGCGGGGTTGGGGGTGGGGTGGGTGGGGGTGGGTGGTAACGTGCCTGAGTAAATGTGGCATCAGTGTAATACAGATGTGGCACAAGTGTATTTGTTAAAAACGTAGGTTTACGATGTGAATGAGCTAAAACAACCTCTTTTTAGTGGTAACGACACTGAGTTAGGGATTCCACATATATATCAGAATGCTACCACAAGCTGTGTGTTGAGGTTAACACATACAGGAATTGTCATTTAGCGGCAGTGCTAGAAGTCTGATAAATGGTAACAGTTGGAAGTGGTGGCATGTTACATAGGTCTGACAGGTTAATAATCGGGGAAACTAATTACAGTTTTAACGAACAAGCGGCAAAAGGTATTGCCGTAGCATCTGACTTTATAACAGATAACCCATAAAGAACAGCTACAGTGAATTGTGCATAATATGACCATACCCATAATAATATGAGTTTTTTCAAGTGTGTCAGATATGTTAAATTACACAATGCATAGGAAATACCGCAGATATCCATTCCTTGATGGTTCCATAAATTTCGAGTTAGATAATAATAATAATGTTAATGGGATTATCATGTTACGAGCACAAATCGTAAGATATCTGTTCCTTTAACTTATCTGTATTCATGTAATCTTCGCCATGCGAGTCTCTATCACAGATTGTGGTAGTGACAATTGGCAATTTGTAACACTACAAGCACAAAGTAAAGGCATACAGTAGTATGGAAACGACAACACAAATTTTGTCATTTATATTCATTCAGTATAAATGTCCAGCCATCCTTCGTTCTACAGTACAACCTCCTGGAGACTATGGGTCTTGTTGGAATCTTTCGTAGTCATAGGGCAAGTATAAACCAAACTGTTTAGACCGGGATAGAACCAACAGCTCCTCGTTCAAGCACTCCTTAGGCCTTGTGCCAACTGCCAGTATAAGTCTGCCTACAGGGGTCAACCTCCAAACTATCCATCAGGCGATTGTTACCCTCAAATTTGGTGTATACCGAGGTGTTGTCCAGACACCAAGAAGCATTTCTACACCATTCACGGCATGCATGGTCGTGGAGAGTGAGGTTGTGTGCTGCTGACCTCTCCTCTAGCTTTCTAGGGCTGCCTCACCGGCAAATAGCTTTTTTTTTTTTCACCCTTCTGGTGTGCGTTAGGCTAGCTAGTTTCTCACTTTCCTCCCCTTCCTGTTAGTTTGGAACAGTAGGTGTCTGTTCCTGTGTACTGAGATTACCTTTGCTTGCTGCCCACGGAGGGTCCCCCCCACTGATCGCTCTGGGGCGTGAATTAACACGGTCGGGCCTCCCTGGAGTGGTTTGAGAGGGCAATTTCAGCCTTAGGTGTTTGGTCCCGGTGTGTTTTGTCCCTTGCTCGTTTTCGTCCTTCTTCCCACTTCCCCCGTTAGGGGGGGGTGGTTACTATGTCGGACGCCCCTGCCGCCTCCCCCCCCTTCAGGGGGGGAGGTGGTCCTGACGAACCTAGGACTGTACCACGGACTGACCGCCCACTGACTGAACGGTCCCAGACTCGTACCGATCTGGACATTAATGTAAATAATGTACAGTTTGTAACGCTCCATGCTCTCGGTTCCACTTCCTTGAGCAGTATCAATCCTTTCATCATCAAGAAAGTGATTGATTACTGTGCTGGGGAGGTGGATCAGGTGAAAAACTTGCAAATGGAGATCTCCTCATCAAAACCTTCAACTCCTCCCAGGTAAAAGATTTGATGAAACTTCGTAAGTTCCATGAATATGATGTCGAGCCGAAGATCCCGCACGCCATGAATTCCTGCAAAGGTGTTATCACCTGCAGGGATCTTATGGTCATGGAAGAGGACGAGATCATACGGGAACTTGCTCAACAGGACGTAATCAATGCCCGATTTATAACCAGATTTTCTGAAGGCATGAGGACGAAGACTGCCACTATTGTCTTGACTTTTGGAAAAGTTTCACTCCCAGACCATGTCAAAGTTGGATACGAAATTGTTAACGTAAGACCTTATATCCCTAATCCACTTCGTTGTCTAAGGTGTCAATTGTACGGGCACGGCGATAAGACTTGTCGGGCTTCCCAGTCAGTGTGTGGCAAATGTGGAACACAGGGACATGATGCTGAACACTGCACATCGGAGATGGTACGTTGTTTTCACTGCAAGGGCGCACACTCCACTTCCTCTAGGGATTGTCCCAAGTGGAAGGAGGAGAAGGAGGTCTGCGTAGTGAAAGCAACTGAGGGCATTTCCTACTACGAAGCTAGGAAAAAGGTGAAGGAGTTGCATGCAACTCCCACGCCAAATAGGTCCTATGCTTCGGCGGTAATGTCCCGTCCCGTGATGTGTTCTGTTGAAACACAGACTGATCCTGAACCTGTTCCTCTTGACACACACTCTACCTCTCCATCTGAGCCTCCTATCCAATCCACCTCTCAAACTGACACCCCTGTTGCACCTTGCTACTCTCAGGCTGCTGCTGCCTCTCAGTCAGTAAAGCCTAAACAGAAGTCTGACAACTCTAGTAAGAGTAATATGACCACCCTTAAGAAACAGCCACGTCCTCATGTTCTTCCTGCTCCTGGTCCAGCGAGGGAGAGAAGAGTTAGCTCTTCCTCGGGGGGCTCTGGGAGCCTAGTTATTGATGAGCAACATATGGAGGTTTCCGTTAGTAAGCACCGGGATAGGTCCCCCGGTAGCCACTCGTCCGGCGGCGGGTGGCATAAAAACCTAAGCACACTGGCCCCTCTCGTAAATCTTAAACCGCCACATTCACTGTGTTACAATGGAACTGTAGGACTCTTGGGAATAAATTCCACAATATAGCAATTTTGCTATCTATACACAGGCCAGACGTTGTTTGTTTACAGGAGACGCGCTTGGTGGATCACCCAGATCCTCCACAGTTCAAACACTACCATTCGTATAGAAGATATGATGGTCACGGAGTCGCCATATACACCCACAAATCACACCCACAAACGGAAGTGATTCTAAGCTCTACTCTGGAAGCTGTCGCGTGCAGAGTAAAATTTAATAACACGTATCTGTCTATTTGTTCTATCTACTGTCCTCCCCGTGGTCCCATTGATGGTGATGCTTTCACTTCACTAACCCATCAACTTCCGGGTCATAAGTTAATTTTAGGCGATTTTAACGCCCATCGCTGTGAGTGGGGAAGCTTGAGAAGTGATGGCAAGTGGGAGCAAGTAGCCAGACTAATATTACCGTCAAACCTGTGTCTTCTAAACAATGGTAGAGCGACTCGTGTAGACGACTGCACAAGTAACATGTCATGTATAGATCTATCCTTGTCATCTCCCGATAAACACACTGACACCTCTTGGGACCCGTATGACGACTTGATGGGTAGGGATCATTTTCCAGTCTTTCCTTCTTATGCACGCGACGATTCTTGGCCTCCTCCACTACCTATATTTAGCTTTAAGAAAGCAGATTGGGGTACTACTCATGGGTCGTCAATCTAGATATATCGGGAGATAACATTGGCGAGAAAGTTGCATACCTACAGATTTCCATTATACACGCAGCTGAGGCTGCTATTCCCAAGACATCTACAATTCCAAACAAGCATAGAGTTTCGTGGTGGACACCAGATTGCCGACAAGCACTCACAAAGCGCAATAGGAGATACAGGATTTTTGAGAAACAGCCAACAGAATCAAACTTTATTGCCTACAAAGCAGCTAAGGCTGAGGCAAGGAGGACAATTAAAGCGGCAAAACGGACTAACTGGCGTAGTTTTGTGTCCACGGTGAATCGCTCCACCCCACTAAGTCAGGTCTGGTCCACCATAAATGTACTAAACAACAAGTACACCCGGTCACCAATCACCACACTTGAGGTGGCCGGGAATGTCATTGACGATCCCGTGGATATTGCCAATACTATTGCCGACCATTTTGCCCAGGTAAGCAGCTCAGCCAACTATGATCCTCGCTTTCTCCACCATAAGCGTACGGCTGAGCTGCAAAACTTAGACTTTGCCACAGAAGACGGAGAGACCAGCTACAACTCCGAATTTACGTTAGATGAACTTCTCCTTGCCCTTAAATCCTGTAAAGGTTCCAGTCCCGGTCCATCCACCATTACGTACGGTATGATCCAGCATCTTACTCAGGCCAACCTGAGTAAGCTGTTAGCGGTGTACAATGAGATTTGGGCGTCTCGCACGTTCCCAAACTCATGGCACTACGCGCACGTCATACCGATACCTCGCCGAGACGGTCGCCTTACGAGTCCCAGCTCGTTTCGACCTATTGCGCTAACTGATTGTCTATGTAAGGTCTTTGAACGTATGGTTAATAAAAGGTTACTTTTTGTTTTAGAGTCGAAGGGTGTGTTAAATGATCAACAGAGTGGATTCCGTAAATACAGGTCCACTCTGGATCATTTAGTGCACCTGGAGCATTGCATAGCCGAGGCTTTTGCCAATCGCGAATTCATGATAGGAATTTTTCTGGATATTCATAAGG
>NC_137027.1:19712973-19727973 GCF_032717465.1 Coenobita brevimanus
TTAGCCCTTCAAGGTCTACTAAGAACTAGGGTATATTATACTAGCAAACACCGTAGGGGTTGCAAAGATAAGATACAGAAATCTAAAGTATGTGCCGTATCAGATAGTGCTGTTGGCTAAAGACAAATAATCATGTCTGGTTATAAATGCCATAGCGATGGAAAGATTAACAATTATTCATGAACAAGCAAATATAGGATACTGCGGAATAAAAGTCAGTTCAGATCTCATGGTAAACATTATACTTATCTACGTCAAAAGTTAAGCAATCATCAAGGATTCAGTAAATGTGGCCTTTTTTTAAGCAATGTCGAACACACTTGAAAAAACTCATATTATTATGGGTATGGTCATATTATGCACAATTCACTGTAGCTGTTCTTTATGCGTTATCTGTTATAAAGTCAGATGCTACGGCAATACCTTTTGCCGCTTGTTCGTTAAAACTGTAATTAGTTTCCCCGATTATTAACCTGTCAGACCTATGTAACATGCCACCACTTCCAACTGTTACCATTTATCAGACTTCTAGCACTGCCGCTAAATGACAATTCCTGTATGTGTTAACCTCAACACACAGCTTGTGGTAGCATTCCGAGATATATGTGGAATCCCTAACTCAGTGTCGTTACCACTAAAAAGAGGTTGTTTTAGCTCATTCACATCGTAAACCTACGTTTTTAACAAATACACTTGTGCCACATCTGTATTACACTGATGCCACATTTACTCAGTCACGTTCCCCACCCACCCCCACCCACCCCACCCC
Organism: Coenobita brevimanus; assembly: GCF_032717465.1. Classification (NCBI taxonomy): domain Eukaryota; kingdom Metazoa; phylum Arthropoda; class Malacostraca; order Decapoda; family Coenobitidae; genus Coenobita; species Coenobita brevimanus. Next base: position 19,713,743 of record NC_137027.1, read on the forward strand.
CAACCCCACCACCCCCTACATTTGCACCAGACATCTCCCGGTGACTCTCCCTCTCACTAGTAAAATTAACGATTCGGAGGAACTGAGTCGAGCTGCACGGGATTCACACTAAGGAAAAAGAGGATTGACAATGCTGGTTGTACCAGCCATAAGTGTCTGCGATAGTACATTAGCACATAGTTGGCAGAGCCTCCAGCACTAATGTTTGTGTTAGTATGGACAGGTGCGTGAGGCCATCAGGACGGCCCTGGATGTACTGGCAGCAGAGACTGATGCCACACACACCCCTGCCCTTCCACCACACCCAGACCCGGCCTCCACCATCATGGACAAGATCAACACCATCACAAAGATGTCACAGCAAATAACAGTAAGTTACCCGCCAGTATTGCCTCCAAGTAGTAATATATTGCCAGTTTCCATAAGAATGTACTGATAGTGTCCCATGTAGAGGCGGTGGCTCAATCGGTAGACAGGTAGCCTGCAGTCCTACCAGACCCAGGTTCAAATCCCCCTGGTGCAGGGAACAGTTTAAGGATTTGAATTTCATAAAACAGACTTTACTGATCTACCAGAAGACCCGCCGACATGTAAAAATACCCCACCTAATACCAATACACCAGTCCTACATGAGACAGCCCTAGCATGTATTCAATATGGACGATGGATGTTGGCGCTGAAGTGGTGACATGTAGAGGTGTATGGCATGAAGGAGGACTACTGAGCCTTGGGAGCAGGCTGTGAAGCCTATGCCCAGAGTCGGACACATTAAAAAAAAAAATATGGATGCTGTTTATATATACTGATGTATGGTACTGCCCACAGGTTGAGAACCTCCTGGAGATGAGTCAGCGCATCAAGACGCTGGTGCATCATGGCCTGGTATTTGCCGTCCAAGAAGACCAAGGTGGCATGCGGTCCTCCAGGATAACCCTAGAAAATGACCAGATATACATGCACTGCCTTCAGGATCAGCCCCCACCCCCCCACGCCCGCACACTGCAGGTAACTCCACCACTGTGACATGTACCATCAACTCTCACCTGTCTGAGTCTTACCCCATATCTCCCACATATGCAATGATTTTTATCTCTCCTGTGTTATACTGTGCCCAGCTGCATGTTTCCTATGCACGTCAAACCACTGACTCACTCCCTCATCATCGCTTTTATACTCCATTCAACTATTCTTCATCAGCGTTTATGTTATCATCAAACTCTTCTTCCTTAATGCATTTCACCTTCGTTTTACGTTGCACAACAGCCTGTTTGTTCTTCAGCATCAGGAGACTTGAAATGCTTCAGTGTTTGCAGTGTTTACGTAAAATCCTGTTTGTTCTTCAGTAACAGTAAACTTGAAATGCTTCAGTGTTTGCAGTGTTTACATAACATCTTGTTTGTTCTTCAGCATCAGCAGACTTGAAATGCTTCAGTGTTTGCAGTGTTTACATAACATCCTGTTTGTTCTTCAGCATCAGTAGACTTGAAATGCTTCAGTGTTTGCAGTGTTTATCACTGAGTTTCATCACAACAGTTTGTAATGGCAGTGTCATTCTGTAGTTCAAAGCAGTTATTGGTTGTGACCTCATTCACATTATTTATACAGTAATGCCCCATTCATCCGGATGTCCACCATCTTTACGATTCATAACCCAGACGCTGTTATCTGGCTGTAATAAACCATTATATGTACATTTTTCCATTTTATCCAGATAAAATACTTGCAATCCGGTGGAAATTTTGGCTGCAAGAACATTTTTGTTGGGCTGGACGGGATTAGCCCAGTGGCGCCACGCTGTCTGGCTGGGTAGTTCACCCAGTGTCTGCTAGGGACCCCCTCGGCCCTTCCCAGTTCCCACACATCAACCTTGTAGTGAACAGCTCCTCTCGTATAGTTACTATGGCAGCACACGTGGTGGCTTTTGTGGTTATTCCCAACCTGCTTCAGGCCTTGCTGTTCCTTGCATGCCTCTTCCTAGGGTGTGTAATGATGGTCCTTCCACCACAGAAGAGGAAGAGGGTAGTGATGACCCTGCAGAAGAAGCAAGAGATCCTCGGTAAGATTGATGTGGGATGGTCGACTTCCCGCATCTTAAATAGTATGACCTGGTCCGCTGAACCCTGCATGACATCAGGATATCCCATAACAAACTGACCCAGTACACAGCAGACTTTGGCAAGAGCAACAGATGCAGTGCCAAATGGAAGGCTATGGGCATCCACAGCATGCCAGTGTCAACCGTTCAAAATTAACCTGGTACTGCCAGCAATGGGCTGCAGGAGTGCAAGTGCGTGGGACTGAGTTGAAAGGCGCTGCTGGGAAGTTTGCCCACCTTCACAATGTCCCTGACTTCAAGGCATCTGAAGGTTGGTTGTTCAGGGTCAAGGTTCAACATGGCCTTACAAATCGTACATCCAGTGGCGAAGCTGTGGACACTAGTGAGGAGGGGGGGGGAGGAGTTTCATCAGGTTCTGTTAGGCTCGATTGAGGAGGGCCTCGCTTTCGGTCAAGTCTATAATGCTGACAATAATGGCCTCATCTATCATTCCCTGCAACCCAGTAAATCATTGACAACGCTGGGTGGTAACCATATAACCACACCATAGGGTCAGATGCAGCCAGCTACAGTGCCGGTTAAATGGATGGAAATGCAAATGTGGCATCCACCTATAAACCAAACCACACTTTTCCCAGTGTCTGGCTGTGGTGAGGCACAGTCAGCCACAAGTGAGCACCAGTACACTGCATGGGATAACCCTGCAGGGATGGTTACTTGCCTGTGGTTGATGGGTCTGACCAGAAAGACAGGGGCTGATCCCACAACAACCTATCAGTGTACACAAAGCATCAGCTGTACCATAAACAACCTCAGTGGGGACTGAACAACCTCAGTGGGGACTGAACAACCTCAGTGGGCACTAAACAACATCAGTGGGGACTGAACAACCTCAGTGGGGACTGAACAACCTCAGTGGGCACTGAACAACATCAATGGGCACTGAACAACCTCAGTGGGCACTGAACAACCTCAGTGGGCACTGAACAACCTCAGTGGGCACTGAACAACCTCATTGGGGACTGAACAACCTCGGTGGGCACTGAACAACCTCAGTGGGCACTGAACAACCTCAGTGGGAACTGAACAACATCAGTGGGGACTGAACAACATCAGTGGGCACTGAACAACATCAGTGGGCACTGAACAACCTCAGTGGGCACTGAACAACCTCAGTGGGTATTTTTTGTACAAGTCTGGAGTCATTTGCTTTGATCCTTTTGACTAAGTAATCCAGAACTGGTTATGTTGAGGCAAATTAGAGGAAGACTCCAGCCCAGCACCTCAGACCAACTTTATTGGGCCAGGAAAGGCTTGTCATATACTATATCCATTGTTCACCCTTAAATTAACTTGGGTTTTGAGGTGATAAAGCTTCTTTTCAAAGCAACGTGTCAATTATAGTAAAAAGAAAGTTGGTCTTACCTTGAAGGCTGACTTACACCGCTGACGACAGCAGTTACATCAAGCTGTTTGCCACTCGTTGTCCACACCTTTGCTCCTCGTTCAACTTCTCATTATCGGCCATGTCTTCACCTCTTTCAGCGTCTTTACTCCAACCATTTTCAGTTTCAATATATTGCCATAGCCTCAATATATATCAGTTTGTGAGAGACTAACGAGGAGAGTATGTGAGGTGCAGGGGGAGAGGCTGAGGATGAGGTGGAGGGATGGAGTATAGAGGTATATGAGAGAGGGGGTGTGAGCTGGGGGGAGGGCAATGCAATGGCGGCAGACAGGGAGAAGATGGTGATTTGTTTGTGGCCACCCCTTACGGGATTAAGGCGTCTGGCAGTAGGTAAGCAAAACATTGGATACTACCAATATTACTATACTCTTTTCACTCTAACTTGGCCCAGATTTTCACAGTTTTTCAGCTTGTTTCCTAGTTCAGTGGCAGAATGAGACAATACTATGGCCCTACATCCTTTCCATAGCACTTCTTTGTGACTAGCATCATAAAAACACAATACTATGGCTCTACATGCTTTCCATAGCACTTCTTTGTGACTAGCATCATAAAAAGACAATACTATGACTCTACATCCTTTCCATAGCACTTTTTTGTGACTAGCGTCATAAAAAGACAGTACTATGGCTCTATATCCTTTCCACAGCACTTCTTTGTGGCTAGCATCATCCTCCACCATCGTCATCATCATCATCATCATCATTATCATTTATCATCATCATTGGGACCTCCTTTCCCACCTTAGGGCAGCGTGAGGAGTAACAATCTCCAGACAGCCCAAATTTGCTCAGACCAATGGGCCACGCTTCCATTCGCTCATCATTCAGGCTCCCGGAATCCCGGCTCTAACTGATACACCCAAAACATTCACTACGTTCTGTAGCTTCACGTAAACATATCGAATTGAGTCAATCCGGACGCTGTCACGTTAAAAAAGGGTTGCCAGAATCCCTGATCATGCACTTCTCCTCACAACATTCATCTAGCCAGCTTGATCTCTTGTCAGTTCCCTAGCCTCAACGACTTCCAAACCTCTCTTCCTCACTCACTCATCCACCATATCTCTCCACTTTCTCCTTGACCTACCTTGCCTCCTCCCTTCTTCAAATTCGCTCAGATATACAGTACCTTTTTCACCACTCTGTTGTTATCCATTGTCTCCACATGCCCATACCATTTCAGTACACTCTCTTCGATTCTGGTGCCCACAGACTTCCTCACTCTGCACCTTCCATGAGTCACATAATTTCGTATCCTTTCCACCCTCTTTATTCCACATACATTCCTCAGTAGTCCCATCTCCACTGCTTTTACTCTTAACTTTTTATTTTCATGCCACACCATAGCCTGTGGAGTCACATGGAGAGACAGGCTGATGAATGAGGATATAAAGGAGCCTTGTGGTGTGGGTGTGATAGGAAGTGTTAGGAGGAACACACTGAGGTGGTTTGGTCATGTGGAGAGGATGGAGGGTGAAAGACTGACGAAGAGAGTGTATGTGAGTGAGGTGGAGGGGGGAAGAGGGAGGGGGAGGCCGAGGATGAGATGGAGGGATGGGGTGGAGAGGTATATGACAGAGGGGGGTTTGAGTTGGGAGCAGGGCAGTGAAATGGCGGGGGACAGGGCGACTTGGAGGCGATTTGTTTGTGGCCACCCCAAACGGGATTGAGGCGTCTGGCAATAGATAGATAGACCATAGTCTCACATCCATATGTTAAAGGTGGCACTAACATTTCTTCATGTAAGCCTCGTGCAGCTGCAACACTCAAGCCTCTGTTTCTTATCAAGGCCTTCATTGCACCAGCAACTTTCCTTCCTTGTGTTACTCTACTTTCCACTTCTTTTGCACATTTTCCTCTTTTCTATCACTGTACCCAGGTATTTGAAGTCTCTCACCAATTCCAGTCTCTCTCCATTCACTGTGACATCACACTGAGAGTCTTCTGTACATTTATTCTCAAGGCACGACACTCACAGACATCAGCAAAACTCAGCACTAGCCTACCAAGTTCTTGTCCGGTACTTGCAAGCAGTACTGCATCATCCACATACAATAAATATGAGATATTCCATCCATCACCATTCATTACCAACGCCATCCCTCTCCATTACTTGTGTTTTTACTTCTCTCATCACCCCATATATATATATATATATATATATATATATATATATATATATATATATATATATATATATATATATATATATATATATATATATATATATATCATCAGCCATTACAAGTCCACTGCTGAACAAAGGCCTCCCCCAACCTTCTCCACGAATTCCTTGACTAAGCCAATCTGTGCCACGTTTTTCCTGCAAATTTCTCTATCTCATCTCTCCACCTCCTGTCTGGCCTTTTTCTGCTACACTTACCATCTCTTGGTGTCCAGTCAGTCAGCCTCTTGCTCCATCGATTATCCCTTGTTCTTGCTACATGACCTGCCCACCTCCATTTCTGTTCTTTTTTATCTTTTCCTGTCTCTTAAAGATATTCCCAACATTGACTTTTCCATTGCTCTCTGAGAACGAATTAATTTATTTTCCATCGATTTTGTCAGTTTCCAGGTCTCACAACCATACGTCATAGCTGGAATTATACATTCGTTATATACTTCTCGTTTCATACAAACTGGCAATCTGTTTTTCATAATGTCTCTATGTTTACCGAAAGCTTTCCATCCAATTGTAATGCGTCTTTTTATTTCGCTATCATTATCTTTCGTTAATTTTAGTATTTGTCCCAGGTAATTGTACTCCTCGACTTCTTCAAGAATTTCTCCACTTATTCTTATGACGCTCTTTGGTGTTTGAGGATTAAACATTACGTTAGTTTTACTCCGGTTCATCTTTAGCCCTACCTTGAGACTTTCTCTGTTCAGGTCATTTAACATTTCTTGCAGTGCTTCCGCTGTTTCTGAGATTAGGACAATGTCATCTGCAAATCTTAAATGGTTTAACTTTTCTCCATCAATGTTCACTCCTTTGTTTTCCCAGTCTAGTTTCTGAAAATACTTTCTAGGCATGCTGTAAATAACTTTGGTGAAATTGTATCTCCCTGACGCACGCCTTTCTCAATCTTAATTTTTTCCGAGTCCTTATGTAATTTAACTGTAGCAGTTCCCTCTTTATATATGTTTTCGAGCAGTTTTACAATGTTCTCACTCACTCCTTGTTCTCACAATGAATTTATAATTGCTATGTGCTCCACTGAATCAAAAGCCTTTTCGTAATCAACAAAACCTAAGCACAGTGGTTTATTATATTCTGTAGTTTTCTCAATTAGCTGATTCAATGTATGTAGATGATCAGTGGTCGAATACCCGCATCGGAATCCTGCCTGTTCACGAGGTTAGTTTTCCTCCAAATTTGTAGCTATTCTGTTTGTGAGGACCTTAGTGAAAAGTTTGTAAATGACTAATAGCTAGCTAATGGGTCGATAGTTACTAAGATCTTTTGAGTCACCTTTGTTGTAGAGTAAAATAACAATTGCATTACACCATGTTTTGGGAATTTTCTTCTGTTTTATTCAGTAGGTAAATAAGTGAGCAAGCCTATTTTGAACTTCTCCTGCATCCAACAGTAAATCTGTTACTATTCCATCTTCTCCCTGAGCCTTCCCTCTTTTCATAATTTTAAGAGAAATATTTACTTCGTCTGGTGTTACCTCAGGTATTTCACTTGTGTCAACAGAAAAGTTAGCTATTGGTACTACTGTCTTTGATGCATACAGTTCTTTGTAAAATTCTTCAACTCGCTTCAGCATCATATCTCTGCATTTAATGGCTTCACCGTTTTTGTCTTTCAGTGATGTCATTTGTTGTTTTCCTAGTGCCATTTTATTTCGGACCTGTTTCAGACTTTTTCCTTTTTTAATGGTTTCTTTGATCTGATCCATGTTTCTCTTTCTTTTTTCTTCTCTTTGTCTTTTGTTGATAAGCTTGTTTAATTCCGCTCGTTCTATTTCATCTTTATATATATATATATATATATATATATATATATATATATATATATATATATATATAACAACCATGGGGATATCACATATCCTTGTCGCACACCCACACCGATCGTGAACCATTCACTTAGATGCCCATTTACCCTTAAACACTCCTCACCACCATCATAAAACTCTTGACAGCACCTAGCAGCTTACCATCTACAACATACATGCACAAAACCTCCCACAATGCTTCTCTGTCTACTTTGTCGTATGCTTTTTTCAGATCCTAGAATGCCATAAACACCTTATAATCCTTCTCACAAGCCTTCTCCTCTGTCTCACTGCAAATATTTGATCCACACGTCTCCTTCCATCCTGTTCATCACCCACAAGGACTTTTGATATCTCTCTTACTTTCTCTGTAATAATTCTTCCATATACCTTTCCTACCACACTCAATAAATGTATGCCACGATAATTCTTGCACTCACTTCGCTTACCTTTATTTTTGTACAGGGGTACAATCACAGCCTTTTTCCACTCTGCAGGCACAGTTTCACTCATCCATGCCTTCTTACATATCTCCAACAAACACTTCATTCCACTCTCTCCACTACACATAAGCATCTCTGCATACACCTCATCAACCCCAGCTGCTTTCCCATTTTTCAGCCGCTTCACAGCGCTCTTCACCTGTGCGAGTGTCACGTCTTCTGGCACTGCATTCCTTCTCTGCACACCCCCAAAACCAATCATGTTTACAGCCGCTACGCAGCTGCCAATTTTAGGCCAGGTTAGAGTAAAATGAGTCTAGTTTAAGAGGTTCCTAGCACATCTTCTGTAGCTATTTAACCTAGTGCTTCTTTTTTACTTATCATATTTTACCTTAAATTGGCTAAGAGTGTTAAAACCTGAATAAAAATATGGCAGGGATAAGGGACTGAATAGGGAGGCTGCCAGAGATCGAGCAGCGTGGAAAGTGGCCATTAGGTGACCAAGACCAACGCATGCATGTTGGAGCCTATATCAGTAATACAGTACTGAGAGTGTGACCTCAGGGATAAAGGACTGAATAGGGAGGCTGCCAGAGATCGAGCAGCGTGCAGGAAATCCACCATTAGGTGACCAAGACCAGCGCATGCATGTTGGAGCCTTTATCAATAATACAGTCCTGGGAATGTGACCTCAGGGATAAAGGACTGAATAGGGAGGCTGCCAGAGATCGAGCTGGATTGAGAGCCACCATCAGGTGCCCAAGGTGGACGCATTGAAAGAGGTTAGAGCCTTTATAAATGATAAATACTGAGAGTGTGACATCAGGGGTAAAGGTCCATAGGGAGGCTGCCAGAGATCGAGCTGGGTGGAGAGCCGCCATTAGGTGACCAAGACAGATGCACTGAAGCGGGTTGGAGCCTTTATAAATGATACAGTACTGACAGTGTGACATCAGGGGTAAGGGAGACAACAGGAAAGCTGCCAGAGATCGAGGTGGGTGGAGAGGCGCCATTAGGTGACCAAGGCAGACGCATGGAAGCAGGTTGGAGCCTTTATAAATGATACAGTACTGACAGTGTGACATCAGGGGTAAGGGAGTGAATAGGAAGGCTGCCAGAGCTTGAGCAGCGTGTAGAGGCGCCATTAGGTGACCAAGGCTGAGGCATTGCTGCTGGAGCCTTTATAAACGATACAAAGTGTGTGCATTCAGTAGTAATGCTAAGTCAGTCCACTTCTACACCAAAGTACAGTACATGCTTGGCTGTCATCAACCCTGGCAGGTACTTGCATCAGTCAAATGTAGCTAAACACTTGGTAACTACACAATTATCATGGAAAAGACATTCACCCACAGGTATACAGTACAGGCCAAGAAGCACGGCTAAATTACACTACCATTTTTTTATTGACCTGGGGGGAGGGCAGCGAAATGGCAGGGGATAGGGTGACATGGAAGCGATTTGTTGGGGGTGTGAGCTGGGAGAAGGGCAGCGAAATGGCAGGGGATAGGGTGACATGGAGGCGATTTGTTTGGGGTGTGATCTGGGGGGAGGGCAGCGAAATGGCAGGGGATGGGGTGACATGGAGGCGATTTGTTTGGGGTGTGAGCGGGGAGGAGGGCAGCGAAATGGCAGGAGATAGGGTGACATGGAGGCGATTTGTTGGGGGTGTGAGCTGGGGGGAGGGCAGCGAAATGGCAGGGGATAGGGTGACATGGAGGCGATTTGTTGGGGTGTGAGCTGGGAGAAGGGCAGCAAAATGGCAGGGGATAAGGTGACATGGAGGCGATTTGTTGGGGGTGTGAGCTGGGGGGAGGGCAGCGAAATGGCAGGGGATAGGGTGACATGGAGGCGATTTGTTTGGGGTGTGAGCTGGGGGGAGGGCAGCGAAATGGCAGGGGATAGGGTGACATGGTGGTGATTTGTTTGGGGTGTGAGCTGGTGGGAAAGGCTACGAAATGGCAGGGGACAGGGCGCCATGGAGGTAATTTGTTTGTGGCTACCCCTTACGGGATTAAGGCGTCTGGCAATAGATTAACAGACAGAGAGATAAATTGTCGTCATTATCCCAACTTTACTCAATTTTTTGCCCATAAAATGAACTTGGGTTTTGAGCTAACAAGAGTCCTATTTTGCAATGTGTCAAAGAGAAAGTTAAGTCTCACCTTGGAGGATGTCAAGTACACGTATGATGGCAGCAGCTACATCACCTTGGAGGATGTCAAGTACACGTATGATGGCAGCAGCTACATCACCTTGGAGGATGTCAAGTACACGTATGATGGGAGCAGCTACATCACCTTGGAGGATGTCAAGTACACGTATGATGGCAGCAGCTACATCACCTTGGAGGATGTCAAGTACACGTATGATGGCAGCAGCTACATCACCTTGGAGGATGTCAAGTACACGTATGATGGCAGCAGCTACATCACCTTGGAGGATGTCAAGTACACGTATGATGGCAGCAGCTACATCACCTTGGAGGATGTCAAGTACACGTATGATGGCAGCAGCTACATCACCTTGGAGGATGTCAAGTACACGTATGATGGCAGCAGCTACATCACCTTGGAGGATGTCAAGTACACGTATGATGGCAGCAGCTACATCACCTTGGAGGATGTCAAGTACACGTATGATGGCAGCAGCTACATCACCTTGGAGGATGTCAAGTACACGTATGATGGCAGCAGCTACATCACCTTGGAGGATGTCAAGTACACGTATGATGGCAGCAGCTACATCACCTTGGAGGATGTCAAGTACACGTATGATGGCAGCAGCTACATCAGGTTTCATACGTGTTGGCCACATCTTTGCTCCACCTCGTTCAACTTCTATCACCTTGTTCAACTTCTCTATCATCCATCTTCACCTCGTTCAAACTCAGTACTACAACTGTCTTCTGTTTCTCCTCCATATCAGTCTTGGCAAATCCTGAAAATAATAATAATAACAATTTTGTCCAAGGGAATTGATGGCTGCTCTAAATGGCTGTACTTTTTGATGGTAAATCCAAATATGAAATCAGAGTTTTCCTCTCAGGCGTAGTGTTCTTGTGACGCCACGTGTGCTGTGGCACACCTAGTGTCTGACTTGGCTCGTATCTCTGACTGGGGTAAAGATAATCTTGTTGTTAATGCATCTAAGACTCAGTTTTTACACCTATCAACCTGACAAAATCTTCTACAGGAGTACCCACTAGTGTTTAATAATATCCAGCTCAATCCTGCATCATCCTTGAAAATGCTAGGGATTTCATTCACTCGGGACTTTTCTTGGAAAGATCATATTACATCTCTGGTAAAATTTGCTTCCAAGAGATTAGGTGTGCTAAGCCGACCCCGTACCTTCTTTGCACCTGCACAGTTGTTGACTTTATGCAGGGGTTTTATTCACTCGTGTGTAGAGTACAACTCTCATGTGTGGGGAGGCTCCCTACATACAGCTCTTCTCAATAGGGTGGAGTCAAAGGCTTTTCATTTCATTAACTCTCCTCCTCTTACTGGCTTCCTTCAACCTCTGTCTCTTCGCCGCACTGTTGCATCTTTATCTCTTTTCTGTCGCTACTTCAATGCTCACTGCTACTCTTACTGGCTTCCTTCAACCTCTGTCTCTTCGCCGCACTGTTGCCTCTTTATCTCTTTTCTATCACTACTTCAATGGTCACTGCTCCTCTGAACTGTCTGCTTGCATCCCTCCACCTCTACGACGGGTGCGTAGCACCCGTCTAGCAGCAAACTCTCATCCCTTTTCTGTCCAACTCTCTAATGCAAGAGTTAACCGTTATTCCCAGTCCTTCATTTATGCAACAGGTCAGCTCTGGAACTGTCTCGCTTTGTCTGTATTTCCTACTTCCGATGATCTGTTTTTCAAACACACAGTGGTAGGTGATGGTGACCATCATCCACTCACTTGATGTAGTGCTGCCAACTTCTTCCTTAACCTTTATCATTCTTTTTCTGTGCCTGCCCTCCTCTCTTCCTATTTCCTCCATCTTTCCTGTCACTTCTTATTGGTTGTCTTTCTTTTACAGGTGGCTTTACATTGAGTGACAAGCCAAATGGTTTCCTGTAAGCCAAGAAACCATTTACAACGCTGGGTGGTAACCCTATAACCAAACCATACGTGCTCCCTACGTGTCAACAAGTGGGTTGGTGGAGGGTTAATACCCCCCGTAAAACAACTAACTCAAAGTCAAATGGCCACCTTCTTACGGGATTATGGCGTCTGGCAATAGACAGATAGATAGAAAGTGTGTCCAGGCATCTCGAAATGAACGGATCTTGAATTTGGCTCTCATTTGTATTTTGCTTTTTTTCTTGGAAGGAACGGTTTGCGGGCTCGTGGCCTTTGGTTCCTTCTTCCTTGCATTAAAAATAATATATATATATGTTGGTCATTTATCGTACTCAGGAAATACAAAATGAATTATATATAATTTTTTAATATTAGGCATAAAGTTTGATATAAACTTAACACAGTGTATTGGTTTGAAGGTAAAGAACTGCTAATGGTGGGCGGCCATGCCTTTGGCTATTACGTCGGATAAATGGGCTATTACTGTCATTGCAAAGACTTGTGTGGCATCTCGTCTGAGTGGACGCAGTTTTACATCAAACCTATTTAGCTTCTTTATTGGTCAACATGACAGGATGTGGAGAAGGCATTGTGTATGTCCTGTGAGTGAGGTGGAAGATGGCAGGCGTGGATGATGATGATGATGATGATGGTGGTGGTGGTGGTGGTGGTGGTGGAGAAGGCATTGTGTATGTACTGTGTGTGAGTTGGAAGCTGGCAGGCGTGGATGATGATGATGGTGGTGGTGGAGAAGGCATTGTGTATGTCCTGTGAGTGAGTTGGAAGATGGCAGGCGTGGATGATGATGATGATGATGATGATAATGGCGGCGGTGGTGGTGGTGGTGGTGGTGGTGAAGGCATTGTGTATGTACTGTGAGTGAGTTGGAAGATGGCAGGCGTGGATGATAATGATGATGATGATGATGGTGGTGGTGGTGGTGGTGGTGGTGACGACGATGATGATGATGATGATGGTGGTGGTGGTGGTGGTGGTGGTGACGGTGATGATGATGATGATGATGGTGGTGGTGGTGGTGACGATGATGATGATGATGGTGGTGATGATGATGATGATAGTGATGACGATGATGATGGCGGTGGTGTTGGTGGTGATGATTATGTTGATGATGATGATGATAGTGATGGTGATAATGATGGTGATGGTCATGATGATGATGATGATGGTGACGGTGGTGGTCATGATGATGATGATGATGATGATAATGATGAGGGTGATTATGATGGTGATGATGGTGGTGGTGATGATGGTGGTGGTGATGATGATGATGGTGGTGATGATGATGGTGATGATGGTGGTGGTGATGATGGTGGTGGTGATGATGATGGTGGTGGTGGTGGTGGTGGTGATGATGATGGTGATGATGGTGGTGGTGGTGATGATGGTGGTGGTGGTGATGATGGTGGTGGTGGTGGTGGAGAAGGCATTCTGTATGTTCTGTGAGTTGGAAGATGGCAAGCGTGGACGATGATGATGATGGTGGTGGTGGTGGTGGTGGCTTTGATGATGATATAATGATGATGATGATAATGATGATGATGATGATGATATTGATGGTGGTGGTGGTGGTGGTGGTGGTTTTTGATGATCATAATGATGATGATGGTGGTGGTGATGATGATGATGATAATGATGATGGTGATGATGATGATCGCGGCAGTGGTGGTGATGATGATGATGATGGTGGTGGTGGTTGTGGTGGTGGTGGTGATGCGGAGGCGGTGGTCATGATGATGATGATGATGATGGTGGTGGTGGTGGTGGTGGTGATGCGGCGGCGGTGGTCATGATGATGATGATGATGATGATGGTGGTGGTGGTGGTGATGCGGCGGCGGTGGTCTCGGTGATGATGATGATGATGATGGTGGTGTGGTGGTGGTGATGGCGGCGGCGGTGGTCATGGTGATGATGATGATGATGGTGGTGTGGTGGTGGTGATGGCGGCGGCGGTGGTCATGGTGATGATGATGATGATGGTGGTGTGGTGGTGGTGATGGCGGCGGCGGTGGTCATGATGATGATGATGATGGTGGTGTGGTGGTGGTGATGGCGGCGGCGGTGGTCATGGTGATGATGATGATGATGGTGGTGTGGTGGTGGTGATGCGGCGGCGGTGGTCATGGTGATGATGATGATGATGGTGGTGTGGTGG